>NC_048224.1:17612559-17696876 GCF_002007445.2 Ailuropoda melanoleuca | reverse complement strand
CCTGCCAGCAGCCTATGAGCCTGTGAGTCCTCGTCTATATTATCATAAATTCCAAGTTAATGAGTCAAAATTAATGAGTTTATATGCCACCTGTACTTAGATTGCCCTATAATTCCATGTTTAGTTGCACTGATTGATTTTTTATGCATTATATAAAACTTAGCACCCTTATTTTAATAAGTTTGTAATCGATTATTCCTTTAATTAAATTGTCTAAATGTTATAAATAAAATTACCAGGAACTGTTTGTTGCTGATATGACATCCTCATATTTCTATCATACCCACCCTATGGTACCTGGATACCTTCATATTACTTCAGTGTTTCAGAAAAATTTAAATTCTAAGCAGTACAAAATCCTAAATATATGGTTCCCACGTCAATTATAATTTAGTCTCTTGGCACATCTGGTTGTAGTATTTTCTATTACTGTATAGACTTATATTTATGCCTTAATATATATTTGCCTTACAGCCCAGTTATGATTCCTATGAGGGCCATAACTTTACATTCCACGATGCTTGTTTTAAAATTCTCAGCCATAAAGTTGCATTAATATATTTTCTGTTGCTGTTTCCTCCCTTTGTTTTAAAGAATATGTAATGGTTATGTGTTCGTCTTTTTCCTGCTTCATACCAAAATGTATTCCAGAATGTGATTCAGGGTTATATTTGAAATTCTCACCTTCGTAAGTAAATACATGTGATTAATCCTGAGCGACATGAGGGCCAACCTGAAAGAATAATTTTACATAGGTCACACCTAGGGCAATGCTTTCATTCACTCAGAAAATCTGTTGTTAAAGCAAATATTTAGAGAGTTAGCAAAAAAGAAAAGAAAAGAAAAGAAAAAGTCCCTCCCCTTGAAGTGCTGCTGAGTAGATGAGTTACTATAAATAATCAAAACCAATGCAAGTAAATGGTAAGAAAAACATTGTTATTTGGGGAGGTATGGTTGACACCATGCCTCTCGAAGTTGAATGTGTTCATGTATCCTTTTGAGATCTTGTTATAATGGAGCTTGTGATTTAATAGCTCTGGCTAAGACCTGAGACTCTGCATTTGTAACCAGTCTGGGCAAATATTCTCAAATTTACCATAGCCCCCGGTACTCCCTGCTGTATTACAGCTGGCTAGCTACACTCGTTTATTTGTCTATCTGACCCCAGTCATTGGAGTTTGTCGTAACTGCTAAGATTTCCAGGTAATTAATCTACATTCTACCTCCAAGTAGATCTCCAGCCTAATCTGCCTTCATTTTTTTGTGACCAGTTTGGCTCTCACACACACTCGCTCACTCTCTCACATAGCTCTACCTTTTTTCTCATTGTGAACAGGCACTTCTGCCTCCAAGGATAAATCTGACCCCCAGCTTGCTACCCCATCTTCAGGGGACCACATCTGTCTTACAAAGTGTTTCAAGTACCTAGCCCTGTGATCACTGACCAAGATGATTTAATATTCCCCTCAGCTTCACTAAACTTTAGACAGTCTTCTTCCTGATCATAGCCCCTGATCTTTCTTTTCTTAGAACTTTTTCTTTTTTTTTTTTTTAAGATTTTATTTATTTATTCAACAGAGATAGAGACAGCCAGCAAGAGAGGGAACACAAGCAGGGGGAGTGGGAGAGGAAGAAGCAGGCTCATAGCAGAGGAGCCAGATGTGGGGCTTGATCCCACAACACCGGGATCATGCCCTGAGCTGAAGGCAGACGCTTAACCACTGTGCCACCCAGGCGCCCCTCTTAGAACTTTTTCTATAGGCCTGATGATTGTAGAGCATGAGTCAATATAGCAGTATGTAAAGGAGGTACAACTAAGGGAGAAATCATGCTGACATGCTATTTCTCAGCTCCTAGCCAAGCAAAATCAAAGAAAGTTGAGTGAAGAAGGGTAGCAAACAGAAACTGCCATCACTTCACAACTCAGGGATCCTATGACCTGAGTCACAGTGCCACCCCAAATCTTGAAAATGGAGGTGAGATCAACACCCAGGGCAATACACACACATACACATGCGCGCGTGCACACACATACACACACACACACACACATATCCCCACACACCCACGCACATACCTATTACCACCACCACTGCCAGCAACAACAACATATGTGATTATTCAAAGGATAGATTAGAGGACTTTAGAAAAAAGCTATGGCAGATTGAAACAATGTATAGATGAAAGCTGCATTAGAACAACAACGACAATAACAAACCCAGACATGACTGGAAGCACAGTCAGGGATATGATAGGGCAGCTAGAGGAGATTACAGAAAATAAAATGAGAAAGGCCGTAAATACCCTCAAAGTCGCTTTAGAGAAAAGATATGAAATAAAGGCGTAAAATAGATACATATGATAAGTGAGGTTCCTAAAGAAGATAACAGACTAAATAAGAAGATCGATCAATTAAAAATAGATAGTATTGATATTTGCAATGATATAGTAAAGATTGATTTATTGAAATAAATATTCGATACCACAAATTAAATTGATTTCCTGTCTAAGAAATACTCCGAAGGAATTACTATTCTTAAAATATAAAACAATCTATAAAAACTATACTTGAAGATTTTGTATATTCATGTGTGTTGCAAATAGAGATTTTTAAAAATGCAAAGGTAGAAAATAGAGTGTCCAGGATCTCATTTCTAGGTGAGAACAGTAGGGGACAAGATGATGAAATCCAGCCAACTGAAGGAAAAATTGAGGAATTGAGGGATGGAATAACCCTACTGGTAGGACTGGATATAGGCATGGATTCATTTGAATATGGAACAAAAAAAAATAACTGAAAATTACAGTTATGTAATAGGGTATAATTGTACTAAATCTTCATAATGTGTAAATAATATAGAGGGCAGTAGAGTTTGGGGGGAATTTTTAGAGAGTCAATAACTATGGTCTGAAGTTGAACCTATGATTAAAATAATGATTCTTAATGTCTTAGCATTTAACATAGTCTGTCTTTTTTTTTATTATGTTAGTCACCATACATCAGTTTATGATGTAGTGTTTCATGATTCATTGTTTGTGTAACATAGTCTTTTATAAGTTAGAATTTTATTTTAGATGTGTATCTGATGTGGTAAAGCTGTATTTCTTTGATTCTCAGCTTTAATTTCATGTGAATTTATTTTTATGTTAAAGTAAGATACATTAATTTTATTATAAAATTTTTTGAATATCTTTTCCTATATGTATTCATCCTATTAGTGTACCAAGGTGGAGTGGCACTGAGAGGGGTCCCCTCTGATGGAAGGGGTATTTTATCAGTGATAATGTTTAGAGTTGCTTGTACAGGGTGCTAATAAAAAGTGCACTAACTTTGATTTTATTGATGTTCCCAAATTCTCTACAATCAATGTATTCCCTTATTGCCTACATCCAGAGTAGGGCACTCTCATAGTCTTCCCCTTCCTGCCACAGATGATCTCTGGCATATTGATCTTTCTGTTTCCATTAATGCTTAGAAACACGTTATCAGACATTAATAATGTTTCCTTATTTTTCAGGGTGGTACAATTTGGAGATTAATTTTTAACTTCTTTGTTGTACTTCCATGTATGGTTTTGTCTTTTATAATGATCCACATCATATTTCAGATAAAATAAAATCTAATTCTTTGATAAAGGAAATTAAATACCCTATTTTCAAGTGCCACAAATGGGAGTTGATGGCTACTCAGTTAAAATAAGGTCTGTGGTTTCTTTGGTCTATGACAGTATGCTGCTGTGTGACCTCAGTTTATTAGAACAGAAGGACACATGTTGGAAACAGAATAAATGTATTCTTCCCCATATAATTTGATTGTACACACCTCCACTCAATTTTAAAAGTATGTTTATAAAAGTTTCATTTGTTTCTCTCTGACTTCCATTTTGGAATGTATATATCACACAGTATGTGAAAGGCTACTGGCTAAGATATGGGCATAAAATATTAGCAAACCTGTCTGTTCATACTCTGTCATTTCTGAATTTCTATGTTGGAGTATATTTTGAAACATGAACTCCATATTAATACACAAATTGTGTGTCTACACATATATGTGCACATTTCTGTGGGGTATGTATATATGCATGCATCTGTGTACCTAAACACAAACTTTAGAGTCCTAGTAAATTTTTAGTAGTGGAGTACGTCATCAAAAACATTTTGAAAACTAACATTTGTGTTATATGTTATATTTATATCATCATTATATTAGGAAAAAAATCTAATCTTTGCCTCTCATAAAGCTCTATCTTTTAAACTGTATTGCAATATTTTCTCTTTACCTTTAGGTCCTATGTTTGTGATATTTCAAAGCCATATCTGCTCTTCGCTCATTAAATTGCTTATTCAGAAAAAAATTCATTCACATTCAAGTTGGAAACTAGTATGCCTGAAGTTGCTACTCTCAAGCTTGGGTATCTTATCTTTCTGGACAATTCCTGGCATATACCAAATTACCTGAAAATTTTATTCCTATATCCAATACATAAATGCAGGTTATATTTCCAACATGTTTTCATGCTTTCTGAAATATAAAGAAAATAGGTTGTCTCCCATCCTGATCTAGAAGATCATATGAAGTTTAATTTGTTTTGCTTCAGATTTAATCTTTGTCTTCTCAGTTTGGGTATTTTCTGGGTTTCTTCTTGAATTTTATTATTATCCTCTCTGGGGCCTTGGTTTGGATACCCATGAATTCTCTTGTCTGCTTTCCAGACACGTCTTGCTACCTTTCCCTTTTTAAGTCATCCTAGATTAGGTCCTGCTAGATTGTTATGCCTAAGAATAGGAGATACATTATCCTCTCTCAAATTTAAATCTCAAAGATCTGAAAGCATAGTATTACTAGGATGCAATCATAATTATTCTATCAATTATTAGAATAAATGCAGTAATACTTTGTAACCCTAAGTAGTAGTCTTCTCATAAAGACCCCAAAATATTTCTGTATAGCTATCTGGTATAATTATTCTTTGGAATATTTGCACTTGAATAGAAACTTATCAAATAGAACTACTTTTTAAAAAAGAAGTAAAAACTCAGTAAGAACCTCTTTTCTTTGAAGAAAGTTCAAAGTCCTGATAAAGGTGATATGTGATGACTCTAATTGCTGGATGTGAATTTATTGCTTCACATGCTGGCTATTAAAGGCTTTGAAGTCTTCTCCAATCTAAGAAACAAAAATATCTACAACATTTTCATTAATTGAATTAGCAAACAGACATTTACATTTATTTTTATTAAAAAAAATTTGTCTCAGAGAAAGCAAGACAGCTTTACCTCCTACAAGGAATAATTCAACCTATATGAGAATGATTATAGGCTTTTTGACTTTCTCTTAACAGTGATCCTTTCCAAATTATTTTATAAGAACACACATCATCTCAAAATAGATAAATGAAGAATTCATTAGGATTATATACAAATTAAGAAAATTATAAATTTTCATAATACTTAAAAGTCTATAAAATCTCTAGAATCATTTATAGAATTTTATAAAAGTTATAAAAAATGTTTCTATCAAATTCTTGTCAAACTAAATGCCACAAACTACCATTTTGTTCATGTACACACGCAACGTCCCGTTCAATTGAAACTAATGAGTTTAGAAAGTTACAGCAACAAACCGGATATTTGATAGGCTTCATTTTTTGGCATGTCTGACCAGTCAAATAAACCAGTTCTTAGGCTAATTATGAAATAGGTATCATACATGATATAGCATGACAATATTTTGTGGCCAGTGCCCTGAAGTTAAATATGAACTGGTACATATCGTTGACTCAGGAACACTATCAATTTGACAGCATAGTAGTTTAAAGCTTAGCCTAGAATTAGACAAACCTGAGTTTGAAATATAACTCTGGTACATCCTTACTGTGTGACCTTACAGAAATTACTCATTTTTTCCCTAAGAATCTTCCTAAAAGGGTTTTTATGAGGATTATTTTATCTAGTAAACTTAATGATCTTTTTTTGCAAGTTTGCAGTGCCGTCTCTATGCCATTGTCTTCTGACTTTATGTTGCTACCCACCGATGGTGGGTTTAGATAATGGGATGTGGGCAGTGTGTCCATTCTAGGCAAAGGCCTTATGGGACATCATGTTTTACCTCTTACTCTCGTGCATTCCTGCTATTTATCTTAAGAAAAAACATGATCCAGGTCAGTTTTGGTCCAGGTAGAATGAGAATCATGCAGAACAGACCTAAACCCAGTCCTCAACCTTGTGCCTATAACATAAAATACAGCTTATCCCTGCTGAGTAGCTACCAACTCGCAAGTCAGAGTTAAATGCTTGTTTTAAGTCAGTGAGTTTTGGTGCTGTTTATTATACAACATTTTGCAGTAATAGCTGACCAATACACTTTTTTTGACCAATACACTTTTTTTTTTTAGAGATTTCATTTATTTTTGCGGAAGAGAGAGAAATAGATCACAAGCAGGGGGTAGGGGCAGACAGAGAAGCAGACCCCCCACTGACCGGGAGTCTGATGCCAGACTCGATCCCAGGACCCTGAAATTATGACCTGAGCCAAAGGCAGATGCTTAACCAGCTGAGCCACCCAGGGACCTAACCAATACACTTTTAAAATGTATATATGTTATTTAACATAGTTCCTGGTACATTCTAAGAGCTCAGTAAATACCAAAAATTTTATTTATCACTCTTTTGCCTGGTTTATAGTAATAAACGAAACTTACTATCAGGAAGTGACCAGCTCTTTTACGAGCTTACTGATGAATATGACTTCCAGAATATTTTCCCAACTTCATTTCCACTCCATATAATTGATAAACTAAAATGTAAATATAATTGTTGCTTTGACACGATTGCACTTAGGTATGATATGCCTACTGCCCACTTTTTTGAGCCCACTTTTTATGTGTGGGACTTTGTACAGTCATTCAGCTAATATGTATAGACAATTTACTGTGTTTCTTTGGGTTTTGGACTCTTAGCTTCCTTTTATATAAAAGGAGGATAAAGATAAACATGTTCTAGATTTGTAAGGAGATTGGTCATAATGTAAATAGACACCTTAGCCTGGGTTTTGCCATATAAAAAACTCTGAGCTTATGATGGTTTATATTATTTTTAGGCAATCTATTATCATTTGTGTGTGTGTGTGTGTGTGTGTGTGTGTGTGTGAGCCATTTGACATGGTTACTAAAACATAGGTCATTTTTCATCTGCCATTAAGGTAAAATCATCCCTCATTTCTCTTGTATCAGGTTTAAATTGCAACAGGCTGTCAAGGAGATGCTTTGATAACCTTTCATTTTCTCTGTATCTTCTTGAAAACAGAATGACAAAAATTTAAGACAGTATTTGTTTGAAGAGCATGAATTTTGGCAACAGAAGACGAGGGCTGTAGTTTCTGATCTTTGGAGTGGCTTGGTTTGGGTCCATTACTAAATGGCTGCAGGTAGTGTTTCTCAATTAAATCTCCATTGACAAGTCTTATACTCATCCCAAAGTCTGATATTAGGCTTTATTGGTTCATTCACAAAAAATGAATTTCCATGGACATAGTCATCCTAGTTTAATTCACATGAGGTCGGTTGTGGCAGAGGCTAGATACGTGCTTACAAATCTTTTCTCCTCTCCTTTGGCATACAGGAAGACTATATACCCAGACTCCCTTGTAATTGGGTTGGTCTCTTGTGGTTGGTTTCTGATCAGTATTATTTGGGGTAAGTCATCTATGTTATTCCTAGGACTGGCCCCTAAAACTTTACATGAAACCTTCCATACTGTATTTTAACATTGGCTAGGCAAGTGGAGGGGATCTGGAGAATGACTCTAGAGAGACCCTTTGGTCTCAGAGAGCCACAAGGTGACTGGCGAAGGAATCTTTCAGTGACTGCTTGGAGAGACGTCACCAAGGAGAGCTGCCAATTCTCACTCACTCTGGAATGAGCAAGAAATAAACCTTTGTTGTTTGAGGCCACTGAGATTTTGCATTGTCATATAAAGCTGTTGGTGTTAGTTACCCTGGCTAATTCTCTGATACATTGGTCAGGATGTATATTTATCTGCAATGGGGGCATCTTTCTGTTTAGGGGGAGGACGCTCTCATTTCCCATTTAGAAAATACCAACCCCATGTATAGGATAGCTGGGAGATTAAAGCATGAGTGGGGGGTTTGGATGAGGAAGAACTCAGAACCTGAGAGACAGAAATATTGGCAGTAGGCGTATCGTACCTAAGTATTAGAGAAATCACTGCTTCATAGTTAAATCTATTTGTCTGGGAAATCAGGTCTTCTGGACAAACTCAATGCACACTAAAGAAATTTGCCTTTTTAGCCATAGGGTTGTGAGTTTGTTTTGCTTTTTTGCTGATAATCTTTCTTTAATATGAAATTAGTGAAGGATTCTTTATCAAGTTCAGAAAATCCAAATGCATCACACAAGAAATACCAAGTTATGTGGTTGCTTACATTCTTTAGAGACTCAGCAGTGTCAAAGACCACACCTTCACCATAGTCTTGTCCTTTCCCTCATATTCACTATGTCATGGTCTCAACATGGCTACTGTAGCTCCAGGCATCATCGCAGTAAGTTCAAACAGTCAAATAGGAAGAAGAGCAGCATTTTTTTTTTTTTTTTCAGGAGCTGGAGGAAGGAGAGGAGGAGAGAGATGCTTAAGCAGGCTTCATGCCCAGCATGGAGGCCAGCTCAGGGCTCATTCACACTACCCTAAGATCATGACCTGAGCCAAAACTGAGAGTCGGATGCTTAACCGACTGAGTTACCCAGCCACCCCTGAAGATTTTTGCTTAAACCTCATTGGCCAGAAATGAGTCATGGGCTTCTCTTAACTACAGAAAACCTAGATAAGTTTCTTTTTGTTGCTTATGTGTCTTTGGATATTCTAGAATCAACAATATGGAGAGATAGGGGAGAAAGGAGATGGCATAGTTACTCAGCCAATAATGTCTATCAAAGTGTACTAGAATTACTCTTTCCAAGGGCCTAAAGGACATTCTGCCTGTTCTATTATACATTTTTTTAAATAGATCAACTTTTACTTAAAACAGTGCCTTTACCCAGTGAAAAACAACTTACTGTTACTTGGACTAAGAGGTTTAAACTTTGACAATTGAAAAGAGGTTGCAATGTGCATAGTGAGATATAGCGAGGACTATAGAATGTAAGGAAGGAAAGGCTACTTGATAAAAATTTCTGTGGCCAGGACAAAGAGCTAATTTGGGATTCAGATGGTTTTAAGAAGAATATCAGGCTGAAGGTCTGGATTAGATAGATAAAACCCAGAGAACTAGAAGGCCTATTCCAATGTTTACAGCCAATTTCCAGTACTACCATGCATATTATTTTCATTGAACCGGTATGATGTAAAATATCTGTGTGTAAATATGATACCAGCTAGTACATAGTGATCACATTAAAAATGCTTGGTGAATATTTGTTTCTTTCCTCTCTCGCTCTTCGCAGAAGAGGAAAAGATCATTGCAATCTTTACTACATGGCATGGGGAAAGCCGGGGGCTTTGGAGACAGACACAGATTCAAATACTACCTCCTCAACAATTAAGGTGAATGACCTGGAGCACGACCTGATCTTTCCAAACTATAAAACGCAAACAAGAATGCTGCTTTGTTTCATTGTTATGAACATTAGGTACAAAAAAATTTTTAAAGCAGTGAATTCATATGAAAGATTTTATAAATAGCTGTGATAGGAGCGCTGGTTGGGGCGGAATGAAAAAATTGTAAACCATTGCAATTAGAGCTTTCTTTTTAATTTCTCCTAAAAGATGTCTCTGTGAGTCTAGGTCTAACTTGTTTATTTGTACAGTATTCCAGGTCATAGGACAATCACTCATAATTCACCATATCCTCAGTCACTAGCATTTGCGTCTCCTCCCTTCCCATGATAGAAATTCAAGAAAAAACTGGAAGAGCCACTTGTCTCCAAGTTTTGAGCATGTAGTCTACACAGAAATATGTCAAGGTCTATTTTTAAATGTTTACCTGTCTTTAAATAAATGTGCTTCATGTATTTTTTAAACTTTATGTTCATCTTTTTAGTATCAATATTTTTCTGGTGTCCATAATAATATTTTATAAAATGGATTATTAAAAATCTCTGTGAAATTTTGCCTGGAGGCAAGCTTGCCATTCAAGAATAATTAAAGTGACAGTTTAAGAGCAAATTATGCAAGCCAGAGATGTACAGTGGGTTTATTGTCACTCTCATCTCTGTACTTTGAAAAAGGAAAGTGATTCAGCTTAATTTTTCATCAAGTAGCATCTTCCCAGGAGGCATTATGGAAGAGTGGAGTATGAAAGCATATATCAGTTTTCACAAAGTGATGGCATAAATAGCATATGGTATTCATATTTGTGTGTGTGTGTGAAAAGAATGGACAAAGCTCATTTTTACTTCTTCTTTGACATGATTTGAAAAACATCATGTTGCTTGTGTCAACTGCAAAACAGTATGTTTCTTAAATAAACTAAATTTCCCTCCCTTTTTATTAAAAACTTTTTAAAATCTCTTGAAGATTATAGACTTTAATCCCATATACAATTTGATAAGGAGGCTGTTAAAGCTTTCTTTGAAAACTAGCCCTATAGTTGCACCCCCAGATATTTCGGCTTTTCTGAAATGATGTTCTATTTGAGTTACTTATTTTGGAAAATGACCTGCTTTCTAAAAATTTCATTTTGGAAATTAAAAAAAAAACTTCTCACTTCCTGAAAACCTTGTAAGAATGGTTTATTTCAATCAAAGGGTCATGTCCATATTTATTGTTAATCTACATACTACAATATGATCATCTTCTTGATGGTCAGTCCTGATTATGGGCAGATCTGTTGTGTAATGATGATTTTTTTTAATTTTATACTTTTCATGTATCCAGAGACTGGGCTGTGATTGTACTATCACTCAGAGGCCAGGACTGTCTTCAGGCCCAGGGGAGCCTGTTGTCACATTCTGCATGTATTACTAAATCTGCTGGGTGAGCTTGATAATTATAATAAATGCTGACCTCCATGAGTGCCTACTTTATGGCCAACATGGTGCTAGGTATTTTAGTCACAATTGCTCACTGAGTCCCAGCTATGTAAAGTTGATAAAATTATTATTTCCCATTATACAGATGGGGAAACTGAGGCACGAGAGATTAAATTTTCCCATAGTTATACAGCTGATGACTTTGAAACTCAAACTGTTTTTTTTTTTTCTTGGTCATTAAAATACATATATAATATATATAAAATTTCCTGAGGAAGCAAGACCTAATTCCTTTCTCAGTCTCTACTGAAATAGCAAATTCAGATTTCTTTAAATTGCCTCCTAAGAAATTTGGAGGGAAAATATTCTCTGCATTAATGTCATTGCTTTAGTCTGGTATCCTTTTGAATCTGGGTCTGAATACACCAACAAGTTTGACAGTTTGGAGTGGCTTGACCTATGAGACAAAGGCATAGTGTGAACATCTAGGTAATAGACACTGGGGACATGAGTAAATTCTCCACCTCCAGCAGCCTGTCTGCATATTAGTCATCAAAACCTAGGTGCATACATTTGGAGGGAGAGAACAGACCTAGACAATTACTTAAAAGAAAATTGCTATTAAAATAGGAATAAGCTAGAAGAATATGTGGAGGCTACATATAATTAGTCAGTTTTAATAGTAAATTCAGCTGTATGTGCTTTAAACCTACAATTTTCTTGTCCTCAAAATATCTTCATGATTGCTCTTTTTCAACAGCTCAAAGAATAGAATGAACAAAATTAAAAATATAGACTTCCGTGAATTCCTTGAAAATTGAAGAGTGTGCTCTCAGTAAGAGAGATTGAAGTTGGTCCTTATTTTAGAAAATACTTTTTTCCCTAATCATCATTGAAGGTGGGGTTAGATTAATGGGAGAGTATGCCACAGGATGGGTTAGATTTGCAAGTAATCTCTTTTTAAAATTCGGATGCAGTAAAACCTTTTTCTCTAGAAGAAGCCTATAGGGAAAATGCTCAAGTCCAATTAATATTTTTCTCAGAAAAATCTAAGCAGAAAATGTTGACTATTTCACAGGTGGCCATGGTCCGGAAATGCTATATTCTAACTTTCTTTTTTAACAACCTGAAACAATGTGAAAACTTGGTCTTTGTTGAATGTACTTCTTTCCTCTCTCTGAGGGAAAAGGGTGCATCTCTATAACACAGATAATTAACTCTTTTTCTCCTCCCTAATGGGAGAGTAAGGCTTGGCCAGTGTGTCAGTGGTGCTCTGCATTGATCCTTCTCTGTGGTAGATCTTAGATCTTATTTTTCCCATGTGAAGCATGAGCTACAAGAGGTAGAGACTAAGTAAATTGCCAAATTTCATGCGCATGTAACTGGAGGATTTTTATTCAGATTAGACTCCAAATTCCAAGCTTTTTTCCCCACTGAATCAGACTGGCTTTTATCATCCTATTTGGGGAAATATTGGGCACAAAGCTACAACTAAATAAAACAGTAGCAGATTTTCCACTTTAACATCTAGTATTTTATCAGGAAGTAACTTAGGCAAGCCTGCAAAATGGATTCTGTGGCTCACTTACAGGTGAGACTTAGAACAAGAAATGGTCATTGCTAAAAACAACACAAAAACTGGAAACATCGTTGGTGTCGCTATAATACACGAGAGCTCACTAATTTGATCATAACACAAAACTTTTGTATTCAAGCTGAATAAATATGTGTGCTTTCCTTTGACTTGGTCACATATTCCAGCTCCCATGGGTGCGCACACAGCACCACTGCACAAACACAACTTTGCTTATTCAGAGCCCGTTAATACCAGTGTGCTGAGCCATGTATCTCTTCTGCTGCCAGTGTGTGTGTGTGTGTAACGGTGGTTTCTGGATTTATATTATGATTTCTTAACTTATTTCAGTCTACTTTGAATTAGCAGGGTACTGCTTCAAGTACAATGTAAAAGCCATACAGCGGTGTACTTTCTTTCACCCATCCCATTATCTGTGCTATTGTTGTTCTATATTTTACTTCTACGTATGTATTAAACCCTACAATTTTTTTATTATTATTTTGGCTTTAAATAGTCATTTTTTGTCCCTAGGCTTTTTTATTTTATATTTATGAAAACATATTTCCAACAGATTTTGAATGTATATCACTTCTTCTGAAAAAGATGAGAGGAAAACATAAGAGAAACTGCATGAAGTATTTCTAAGGTAATGACAATGACATCCCAGCTGCCGTCTGGTTGGCAGCAATTAAGACAACCCTGGTTTCAGAGATATTAAAATGTGAAATGATAAAAATGTGAACTCCTATAGGCCTATCACCTTGCTTAAAAGAGTAGAACAATTCTCAGTACTGTTGAAACCCTGTATGTACCTGTCCAATCATGTCTCCTTATTTTCATTTAAGAAATAACGACTGAGTTTTGTGTTTATCATTCTCTTGTATTTTTCAGTCTTAATAAATATATAATCAAAAATTTACTGGTCGTGTTCTTGAACTGTTCTATGAATGTAACAATATTATATGTATTCTGTGATTTGCTTTTTTAACTCCACATTGTTAGTCCCATCCATGCTTATGCCTGTATCTTCTACTCATTTTTATTGTTATATAGTGTCCTACTGTATTCATGTACCCAAATTTATCCATGCTCCTCTCGATAGAATTTGGGGTTGGTTATAGTGATTTGGTATTATAGATAATTTTGTTGCTAACATTCTTTTTGTCTCCTAGAACATGTGAGTTTATCTTGATTATATATCTAGGGATGGGTTTGTTAGGTCTGAATGATAGATTTGAGTACCCTGACTGCCAAAAAAACAAAACAAAACGAAACAAAAAAAAAAAAAAACAAAAACAGAATAGCCCAACCCTCCAGCCTCTTCGAATGTCTTTTTTGGGGACATAAGTGCTTTCCTAGCTTGGACTGTGGGTAGGGCTAAACATCTATGCTCAGGGATCTTCAGGAAGAAGAAGATGAAAATGAAAACAAAGAGGTGATGCTTTTTCCTAGCCTGAAATCAGTGTCTTTTTAAAGTCGTTTTTGGAGAACCAAAGCCAGAATGAAAATAAGATAAATCCCTAATATTGACTCTGTTGGGCATGGGTGAGGTGGGGATGCACTTGGTGAATGGTGTCTCAGACTGCCGTTTGTTGGAATGACAAAATATGCTGTGAAGTCACTACTAGGCTTTAGGACATAAAAATTCAAACAGAAGAGAACATTTCATTTTTCGGAAATTTGAACTGTGCAAGGAAAGCTGGAATTGGCTCTCTTGGGATACATATCTGAAAGTTAGTCTTCATTACAGCTTTCCGCATTGTTTCCTATTGAACAGGCTTCAAAAGGTTACTGTCTCCTTGATCTAAGATATTATGTGACCAGGGACTTCAGCCTTGTACCTCTCTTGTCTTCATGATGGCCTCCATGTTGTTCCCCTCACAGTCTTAGACACAATGTATACTTCTCTACCATGTGTTGTAATCAATGATTTTCTGGTAGGATTGGCCTAAGCTTTCCTCAAGAAAGATCTTGTCCCACTAGGTCACTTACTTGAATGACATGAACTAGTTGTAGATTGGCTTTTCCCCATTTTATGAGATGTCCTAAAGTCCTTTGTGGTGGGTGTATGGCTGGTGCTTTTGCAAGGAGAAGGGCTGTATCTGCTGGCCTGGGCTGCACTGCCTTTTTCCTTTTAGTCTCCACTACTAGTTCCATGGCTTGCTAAGGAGCCGCTGGAGGATGATTTTCAGGTTGAATTGTCCTCACCTATCCTGCAGTGACTTTCACCCCTCCTGTGGTAAAGAGAATTCCTTATGTTTGGAGTTCTGGCTTTCCTTTTTTCTTTTTCTTTCCTTCCATAGAGGCTTAAGCACCAGGCTGGCAGTCTTTGTGGTTCCCACTCCATTAAGTCGTGTAAGTCTTTGCTCTGCAAGGTTGAGATAAGCCATCCTGCTAGAGAACCTTTAACTGTTTCTGAAGTATGTTTTATAGTTTTGCAATCACACTAATGCTGCCCTTTGGAGAAAGAATGACAGCTCCACCAATATGCTGGAAGTTCCTTCCAAGAATGTTCTTGCAGTGTCCACCATTAAAATGGGGACATGTTGACAGCACACACCAGGGCCATGGTACGTCTGTTTCCTCTTGAACTCTCAGTAGCTGCTCATGCCATTGCTCCTGAATTTATCTGTCCTGGGTCTGCAGACTTGGTTGCTGTCATGCTCATGGTACCTGGTTCTGGGGCTGTGGAGTTCCCTGCTGCTCCTCCCCATTCTTGCTATAGCTGAACAAATTAGGGCCTTATAATTAGAAGAAACTTTGAGGTTAGCAAGTGTAATCTCCCATTTGTTGCAGGAATTTCTCCAAAGTACACTTGTCAAATGATAATTTCTGTTTTGTGTGAACAGTTTCAATGCCAGAGAGAGTATTATTACAATAATTACTCACACTTATATCCTGCATACTTGCAATAATATTTCTATTGAAAGATTCCCAGACAAGGTTAGGGATATGGACACTTTACATTTTGATAGCTACTAACAAATTATACATGTGTGCCCACACATATCAGTACCGATTTGCTATCATAATTCATATATCATATTCCCAAGTCACTATAGAGGCTTACCACTGCCACACACTTGGGTATGTCCATTGGGTGCCAAGCTGGCATGGCACTAGATATACCTGTCACCCTTTAGTTGTGGGCTGACAAATAAGTGGGTTTTTCCAAAATGGGCAATTGGTTTTTCTTGTGCTTTTGAAGTAGAACAGAGCTATAAGTAAAATGTTTGTGCAGTGGCAACCTACAAGCTTGGCTGCAGATTCTCATGACCAAGGACAAAGGTCTTTACAAAATTCAGGCAAAGTTGTATGGTCATCTCTAAGGTCTCTGCGTGCTTGTACTTTTTCTCTTGGTGACCCAGCCACATGTGGCATGCTTTTCATGGCCTGCTGTAGGTTGAGCCAGGAGCATGACGATAAACGGTGGAAGGAAAGGCTGGTGGATGCACTGCCCACAGAACCTTGGGGACCTGGTTATTTACATCAGTCACTTTTCCTTTTTGCTGACCTGTATAAAGATGGTTTCAAACAATTGTGCATTCTTGAATACATCATTCCTTCCCTTGTGTAGTTGATAATGCTGGCCCACTGCTAAGGTATTGCACATGTGACTAAACTACTACCTCGGGTGATATTGTGCAGTAACGAAAATTTTCATGGCTTTCTTTTATTAAGACAGCTCTGCCTCCTATAAGCCACAGACCCAGTAGTGGGGAATGGATCAACTCCTTACTGCCCTCGCCTGTGATTCTGTTTTCATGTTGTGCTGCTTTCTTTTATCTGTTGTCATCATTCTCTTTATTTCAACAGCCATCCCCTGGGGGTGGAGCCACATCCACCTCCACAGGGCACAGGTGGGTCCAGACGGAGACATGGGCAGGCGTGAGATGTACGTGTATCCCGTTAGTAGTTTTATAAAGGCGTTAAGATAGAGAAAACAGTGTTTAAAATTACTCATATGGTTCCCCTTTTTCTGTTCTTCATTCTTTTGTGTAGTTGTAAGTTCTCATCTGGTATCATTTGCTTTCAGCCTGAATCATATTCTTGGGCCTTACTAATGATTCAGGATTGCCGGTGATGAATTTGCTCAGCTGTTTGTCTACAAATAAACAGCTCCTGTCTATCTAAAAGTATTTTTGTTTTGCTTTTATCTTTGAAGGATATTTTTATGGGATATAGAACTCCAGATGAGATTTTTTCAGTACTTTAATCTTTTTGTTTTATTGTCTTTTAATTTACATTGTTTCTGATCAGAAGTCAGTGATAATATTTATTTGGTGCCCTGTATGTAAAGTGTGTCTTTTTATTTGAGTCCTTTTAAGATTTTTCTCCTTAGTTTTAACTTTGATCTTCAGTGATTTGACTAGAATAATCCTGGATGTGGTTTTGTGTTTATCTTGCTTCACATTTGTGAATTTTCCTGGTTCTGTAGGTTGATATCTTTTCATTAAATTTGAAAAATTTTTAGGAGTTATTTCTTCAAAAAAAATTTTTTCCAGGCTCAGTCTTTTTCTTTCACTTCCTGGGGTTTCACTCATGTTTAGATTAGATCACTTGATATTGTCACAAAGATCACAGATACCCTGTTCTGTTTGTGTTGTTGCTTGTCCGTTTAATCTTTTTTTTGCTCTGTGTGCTTTAGTTTAATGTTCACTAACCTGTCTTAAAGTTCATTATTTTTCTTTAGTCTGCTGTTAAACCCATTCAGGAAATATTAGATAATGCGTTTTTCACATTTAGAAAACCATTTAGTTCTTCATAAATTTTTCTTTGTTAGAATCCCCTGTTCACTGATAATATTCATCAAATCTTTTAGTGTTTTGAATATATCTATAATAATACTTCAATAGACTTTTTAAGCCCAATATCTTTGTCATCTCTTGGTCTGTTTCTATTGACTAGTTTTTTTTTTCCCTACTGGTTATGAATTACATTTTCCTGCTTCTTTGCAACATTTTTATTACTGGTCCTTATGGATGCTATATTATTATAAGGCTACATTTGCTTATCATCATTTAAAGGATATTGAGCCTTGTTCTGGAGAGCAGTTAATTTTTCAGTGGTTAGATTCATTCTTTGTGGGGATTTTTAGAATTTGGGGGGGCAGGTTTAATGAAATGTTTACTTGAGGACTACTCTAGACCTATTCTTATACTGAGGCCTTTCAGGGATCTTAAGTAAATGCCTTGGTTTTTTTCCAGTATTTCTGCCTGGTTCTAATTCTTCTATCTTCTAACACTACGCACCCTCCAAATCTTACTTCAGCTCACAGTCTCAAGGAGCTGTTCTCTGCCAAGCCTCACAGAGTCTTGTTTTCAGCATATGTAGCTTAGTATTTGACCAAAGACTCAAGGTAACTCTTGGACAATTTCTGTGGTTCTTTTACTTCTTAACTCTTTGGTACCCTTACATAACTTTAACCTACCTCAGCATCTCTATATTGTGATCTTTGTTCCCTTTTCCTAGTGAGATTGTGGTTCTGTTTGTTTTCTACTTCCCTGTGATGCTGTTTAGAAATTGCCCCAAATTCAGCATGAATGTAGAGCTCACTGTATCTTTCTCATCTCTTGAGGGTAATATCTCTGCCCCACTTATGGTTCAGTGACTGAAGACAGTTGTTGAACATATTTTATATATTTTATGGTAGGTCACAATCAGATGGTAAACTCAGTAATTGTTACTCTAGCATGCTATATTTTCAAACCTGATTTTGAGTCCAAACTGTACGGAAGTTTTAGTGTTGTGGTGTTAGACAAGTTTCTCAGATTTCCTGTGTTTTGGTTTTCCCATCTCTCAGAACAAGGCAGTGGTTCCCAATGAACTAGAAAACATGTAACATAGGCCTGCCGCCATAGTCCGTTAGTAAATATTATGTGCATACCATCTTTCTCCATTTCTTTATTAGTTTCATCTTGACATAAAAGCACTGTGCTTAATTGAAATAACTAACCCTTTCAGTTTGTTCTGACTCTTTAGGGACAGAGATTTGAAGAAAAGAAAGAGGCTTCTTGGAGAAAAGTCCTCCTGAGTCCTGAAGTACTTAAAATCCCATGTTTTATGTAGCACTACAAGCTCTAATACTGAGGCAGTCTTGCCAGTCATAATCTTTTTCTTTGTATATGGAAGATTATTATCTTCCTGGGGCCTTCAGAATAACCAATAACATGCTTACAGGGAGATTTTGCCTAACTATGTTTCTGTGTGGAAGTTTTTAAAGGAGTGCAGGGACAGTTTAGTGGAGCAAGATTGGAAGGGTTTAAAAAACTTTAAAAATTCTTACCTAATTAAAAAATAAATAAAAATAAATAAATAAATAAAAATTCTTACCTAGACTCCACAAGCTTTGGCAACAGTCTTATTTGAAGGTATTTTTTTTTTAATTTTAAAAACTGTTCTGAAGAATGAACATATTTAGAAACATGCTATATATAGAATACATTAATGCAATGGAGAAATACTTTACAAAGGATTTATGATGTATTTTTAAGTGGTGCTCAGTTTTAACACCACAACAACAGCCGTTGCAAATACATTTACTTTAAGTTGCCCCATTGATTATAAATAGCTCGCTGAAAATGCTAAGCAATTATATTGAAATGTGACGTCCTTTTTGAACAACAAAAGGATATAGTTCTTGATGTTAAAATTGTTTTATTCTGTAAATACATTGTTCTTGGTATTCATAAATTGCTACATGCTATACACAGTGGGGAAACATAAAAGGAAAATTATCCATTTTTTAGGGTAGTAGTAGTAGGACTTGAGGAAAAAAATCAAATTTTGTTCTTAATAATAACAAGTGGAGTTTGCTTCTCTGGCAACTCTAAAGAGCCAAAAAAAGAGATTTTTTTTTTTTTTACCTATCTGCCCTCCTACCACCTTCTCATCCCATTATTGGATTTAAGTAAGCAAGAAATGCTTATTAAAAAGTTACTCTGTGCCAGGCCCTGTGCTAAGCTTGGAAGATGAAATACTAGCCACATAGATAAAGTTTCTGCTCATTTGCAATTTACTGTTCAGCCAGTAAAACAGAAGACTACAGAGTATGCTGAGCAAAGTCTCTGCTAACAGGATTGCAGAATGCTGTAAAAACTCATAGCAATGAGACATTCTGGTCTGTGGGGATTAAGGGAGAATATATCCTTTAAACTGAATTATGCAAGGGAAGAGAAATGCTAAGGGTCCTTCAGACCAAGAGAATAACAGGTAGGCAAGCCTGGAGGCAGGAAAATATGGCCAGATTAAGAAAGACATTTGGAAGCTCATCAATGTAGAATGTGATGTGGAAAGTGGTCATGTTAAGGCTAGAGATGTAGGTAAGAATGAGGCTTTGATGTCTTTTTAGGAATGTGGACTTAATTCTGAAAGCAATATGGAGAAACTGAAGCATTTTAAGCACCAAAGGAATTGCCATCTGATTTTAAGTGGGTCATCTTGACATTGTCAGCACCTGCAGACTTCTCTACTGAAACAGAGTTAAATTTAGAGATTTATGCCACCCACTTGCTGAACCCAGATTAATTTAGTAATATCCATTCCCGCTGGGAGAGAAGACTAGTATTTTGTGGGTTTAGGTTTGTTATCCATCCTACCCATCAGGGCCTTGAACCGGTTATTGCTATTGTTTTAGCTTAATGAGACACCTGGTCAACATGGCTGGGTTCTACCTTTATTTCCGATTAATCTTCCAGTTTTCCTGCCCTAAACCATCCAACCCAGCCTCATTGAATAGAATCTTTGCTGTCTGCCTGTTCCTCATGTCCTTCTAACTTTTTAAGTAGGGTAGGAGATGATATTTCTTTATTTTCTTTCACTGTCTAGGGCTTTGAGCAAAACTGGATGGTCTCTTAAAAAGTGCAGTATATACCAACAGTATTCAGATCTAGGTTTCTCAAATGCTTGGACCTAATCCTCTCAGAACACATTTTCATTTTCTTCCGTGGACCCATACCAGTCAGAATAATTGTACTGTTTTGTATTTTTCTGGAGTTTGGGTTTTTTTTTTAGAATAACTATACTAGATATACTTTTTCAAACTATACTCTCCCTTTCCCCATCCTTGCTAGTTGATATTTTCCAAACAATTGACTCCTGGTATATGTAATAACATTAAATCTGACCCTATTAAATATTGATTTCAGTCAGATAAGCCCACATTTATTCTAATTTCTTGAATTCTGTAATCTGGACTGCTTGGCAATACACCAAAACTCCAAAAGACTTAGCCCTTCAACAATGTAGTCCTCAAAGTTCCCCTGGAGCAGCAGTAATGTTTAACATAGTCCAAATGGTTTATTTCATGGGAGACTAAAATTATCCTAAAACACTCATCAGGTTCTTACCATTTTGAGTCAAAGCGGCAGATTAGAAACAATGGAACATACTAGTATGAGAGAGGAAAAAAAAAAAGAGATAGCTATCAACAGAGGAAGAACTCCAATTTACTTAATGGAAGCCCAGAAAATATAAAGCATTGTAGAAGATATACAAAGCAAAACACTTGCTCAATTTAGTAACACATTAACAGTGATGAGACCAAATCACCAAGAAATGGTTATATTTTGAATTATGTGTTCCATTGAAGAAATTGTAGAAATGTTGGTGCATTTTCAAATGATTTCTATTATAAGTGGCTAAAATATAAAGAGGGGATACTTAAAGTATTAGAAATAATTGAACGGAAGATGCTTTGGATTTGGGGTTCACTGTTTTGAATAACAGCAATATGTTATGTGCAATATGTTATGTTATGAGAAACTTTCTCATGTAAAATACGAATGTTGTAAATAAGCCACAATTTAATGGAAAGATGATAGGCATAGGTTTATAGTCTGTAGACTTGGGTATTCTGATTTTGTTTCTTACAGTTGAACGGTCTCTGGCAAGATATTTAACCTGAGCCTCAATTGCCGGATTGATAAAATGAGAGTAATTAATAAGCACGTTGCTATAAAGCTCTAAGGGTTAAACACTGTATCACTACCTGACATACAATTGCTGAATATGTGCCACCATGAAAGATGGCAAAAAATGTAAAAGGTTATAATTTTTCTTAAGATAGTTTTACCCATCAGGGGACTCATTCTATGAATATTAAAACAAGTTTCATGTAAACATCCCAAGGTATATTCTGAATATTAGTTGCTCTACCTGTGGAAATGAGGCTCAACTTCACATATCCGAGGCTCTCTAGTACAATAGGAGTTGAGACATTCTTCAGACAAGGGGACCAAGGTCCAGGAAGGATGAGAACCTTGCCTAAGAGCGTACAGGCAATAGCAAGTTTGTATTTCCAGCCTAGAATCTTTACTAAGTGTCCACCCTTTCAACGTTCATTTTGGCACCTTAAACACCTTGCTGAGCATTTCTACTTTGTGTTCTATCATTTCAAATTAGCACAGAGGTGGCCTGTAACTTCTGTGTGTGTAACTTAGGGGAAAGCACTTGATGGGAGTATAGAAGAAAAGTGTCTTGACACTGCATTTAAACACCAAACATATGATACACTTATATTAGACTTCAAGTTGTTGTTGTTTCTTCTGGGAATGGAATGCGAATCAGTACTAAAAAAAAATCTCTCCCAGCCACCCTTAGCAATGCTATTGAATTAGCCATCCTTTTTGTCAAAATAAATGAGATCTAATTATGCACATTTCTTTCCATGAGCTTGCTATGCTTTTACCTGGGTTTGACATTTCTGAATGGTCCTTTTCTTTACCTGTTTCTTCATTCCTTACATCCATTTAGCCACTACGTTTATTGATGCCCCCTTTGAAAACATCTCTTGTGCTCTGGTGTCCATTTCTCTTTAAGAACTTTGCTGGTTAAACGGGTGCCAAAATCTTTTAATTGGTGCCATCCTACACTTCCCTCTTTCTCTGTTGGTGCACTGTTTCTGACTAATTGTATGAAAACACCTCTTTCCTTTTGTCACTGCCTTGTTTAGAGCCCTTTACTGGGTCCTCCTGGCCTCTAAAATGAAACAGACTCCCCAGACCAGCATCATCCCTTCTCGTTTCTGATTTCTTTTGTTTCACATTATTGTTCTTTCTAATTTCATAAGACAAATACTTAGTTCTTTTATTCTTTTGTTTTTTTTTTCTTACATGAATAGAAAGTGTTTCTAAGACTACTACTTGTGATTATGAACCTGGAGAGTATTTTAATGAGCAAAGGTATTCAATACGCTATGCTGTATTGATATATTCTTTAAATTCACATGTGTAAAAACTGTTTCTAGCAGTGATACATATCCTCTGCATTGGGATAGAATTGTTTTTATTGTAAAGAATCACATAACATGAAATCTACCCCCTTTTTTAAAATAATTTTTATTTTGTTATGTTAGTCACCATAGAGTATATCCTTAGTTTTGGATGTAATGTTGCATGATTCATTATTTGCATGAAATCTACCCTCTAAATGAATGTTGAAGTGTATATTACACTATTGTTGACTGCAAGTACAATGTTGTACATCATATCCCTAGAACTTTCTCATCTAACATGACTGAAACTATAACCTTTGAACAGCTACTCTCCATTTCTTCCTCCCCCATTCCTGACAACCATCATTCTTCTTTTTTTGGTTTTCTTGAGTTTGACTATTTTAGATACCTCTTATAAGGGGAATCATGCTGTATATGTCCTTCTGTGACTGGCTTATTTCACTTTGCATAATGCCCTCAAGGCTCATCTCTACTAACACATGTGATAGGATTTCTTTCTTTTTTATAGCTGATTAATATTCCACTGGCTGCATATACCACATTTTCTTTATCCAGTCATCCATTAATAGGCATTTAAATTGTATCTACCTCTTGACTATTGTAAGCAATGCTGAAATGAACATGGGAGTGCAAGTATCTCTTCCATATCCTGATTTCAGTTCTTACGAACTAAACATACTTTTGTCCATATGATCCAGCAATCACACATCTTAATATTTACCCAGGGAAATTGTTATGTCTACACAAAACCTGTACATGGATGTTAACAGCAGCTTCGATCATAATTGCCAAAACTGGGAAGCAACCAAGATATCCTTCAGTAAGCAGATGGATGAATAAACTAGGGTACCTCCATAAAATGGAATTTTATTCAGCACCAAAATGAACTATCAAGCCATGAAAAGACATGGCAGAAACCTAAATGTATATTAGTAAGTAAAAGAAGCCAATCTGAAAAAGATACATACTATAGGGTTCCAACTGTATGACTTTATGGAACAACCAAAACTATGAAGACAGTAAAAGATCAGTGGTTTTCATGGGTCAGGTAAAGGGAGAGATGAATAAGCAGGCACAGGACTTTGAGGGCAGTGAAACTCCTCTGTATGGCACTATACTGCTGGATACATGTCATTAGATTTATCTACCTCCATAGAATGTACAGCACCAAGAGTAAACTCTAATGTGAAGTGTGGACTCCAGGTGATAAGGACGTCAGTGTAAGTTCATCAGTTGTAATAAACATACCACTCTGGTAGGAGATGTTGATAATTGGGGGGACACTGTTCATGTATGGTGGCAGAGAGTATAGGGGCGGCCTCTGTACTTTCTGCTCCATTTTGCTGTGAGCCTAAAACTGCCGTAAAAAAAAAAAAGTCAATTGAAAATATAATTTAGTCACCACCGTTAGATTATAGCATCGTCTGTTTCACCATGTATTTACCCTTCCTAGGGAGCTTTACTATGCTCTTTAGCACCCTTCCATTTCATCTTGTTGGACTCCGGTTAGCATTTGTTGTAAGGCAGATCTACTGGTAATTGAAGTGCCTCAGTTTTTGTTTATCTGGGAAAACTTTTATTTTTCCTTCACTTTTGATGGAGAGAATTTTGCTGTATTTGGTATTCTTCATTGGCATCTGTTTGCCTTTTTTTAAAAAAATATTTTCTATACCTTTGCTGATATTCTCATTTTATTCATGCGTCACGTCAGAGGACCTTTATGATGTTACCTTTAATTCTTAGGTAGGTCATATACTTCCATTTCTTTAAGGTCAGTTTCTGGAGATTTATTTTGTTTTTTAGATTGGGTCACGTGTCTCTTTTTTTTCATTTGTCTCATAACTTTGTGTTGGGATTGTGAATTTGAAAAAAGAGCCACCTCTTTTAACCTTTTTAGGCTGCTTTCATACAAAGGAAGACGCTCACTAGTTGGCCTGGCTGGAGATTCTGGGGGTCTCTGAGGCATTTTGGGGGGGTGTGATATGACTTCTCTGGACTTGTGTGTACTGTTTCTCAATGAGAGGGGCTTGCTACATTTTTTTTCCAGGAGCTCACAATCTCTTGTCCCTCTGGTGTCTGTCTGCAGCCCTGCAAGTCATTTGCTTCTCCACAGCGGCTGCCCCACTCTCCCTCTCTCTCAGTAGCAGACACCAGGCTTAAGTACACTGGCTCCCTGTCAGTGCCCCAAGTCAGGGCAGACAGATACTAGGCCCTTGGCCAACTCTCCCAAAAGCTGGAACAGTGGATGCACATCTCCCTGAGGGAGAAACCTGGAGTTGTGCACCTTCTGCAGATCGTGCTGATAGCCAGCCACCCCCTCCCTCCTCCCAACCCAACCCCAGTCTCCTTTGTTCTCATGGACCCGCATGCATCCAAATTATGCCAGTTCTGTGAGCGCTTCAGAGCTTCAAGTGGGTTGAGACTGACACAGTCCCTCTGGCAACCCTCTCAAAAGCTGGAATTTTGGACACACGCCCCATGCTTGTCTTTGCCCCCACGGGAGAAGGCATAGCTAGGGTGTTATCTCCAAGCGCTGGGCTGTGACAGCCTGGGTCAGGGCCTTGGTGCCCATAAAGTAAAATTGCTCTTTCCTGTTTCATTCTTCTCAGCATTGTGTTCATCCAGGGAGCTGCAACTTCTTCACTGGAATATGGAAATCTCATAAAGTTACTTTGGTCCATAAGTTGTTGTGAAATCAGTGCTTCCCTGGGGGGAATGAGGGCTGGGACTTCTGCCATCTTGCTGATGCCATTCCTTTTATTTACCTTTCTTCTTTAATGGGTAAAGTATTTAAGGCTTCACATTTTCTTCTAATTAGTGCTTTCACTGTGACCTATAGGGTTGTGGTGGAAGTTAGTCCCAGTTTCCTTAATTTCTAAATACTAACTTTGCTTTTAAATTTATTTTTTATTAAGAGTCATCTAAGGTCTATATATTAATTTTTAAGTATTCACTTAAATGTGGTCTTTTGTTACTTTTCATTTCTATTTCAGTAGGGCTATGATCAGAGAATATAACCTATAAAATCTCAGTTTTTAAAATATATCAAGGTTCTTTGTGACCAAGTATGTGATTAATTTTTGTAAACATTCCATGAGCATAATGAAAATCTATAATCTCTGGCCAATGAACATAGAGATATTTCTATGAATCCATGATATCAAATGTACTGACATCATTAAATTCCTATGTCATTTGTTTTCTTTCTTTCTTTCTTTCTTTCTTTCTTTCTTTCTTTCTTTCTTTCTTTCCTAATCTATCCAGTTATTAGAGAGGTATATGACAAATATCGCACTTTAACTTAAATTTTTACCACATTCTCCTTGTGCACCTGGTAATTTTTATTTATTTATTTAAATATATTGCTTGATGCATAAGAATTTGTGTCTTCACATACCTTTCTTATCACTTATGCTTTTTCTTTCTTGTACTCTTTTTATTCCAGTTAGTATTTTTAACCAAAAATTCTGTTATTAATGAAAATATTGTCTCTTCTGATTTTTCTCTCTCTCAGTTTACATTTGCCTATCTCCTTACTTTCAACCTTTCTATTTCACATTTCTTTTAAATGTGTATTTTTAAAAAAGATATGACTTAATTTTCTTTTAAATGTCACCTATTCACATGATAGTCTGCTTTTTTATGGGACAAGCCAGTTCTTTCATATGTATTGTATAGACTGATATAATTTATTTTACATCCATAGTTGATGACTGTTACTTTTTAAAACTATTATTTGCTTTTTCCCCCTTTTACAGTTTTTTTGATCAAGTTACTTCTCATTTTCCCTTTGTAGCTGAAAAACTTTTATTAAAGTTACTAATCTTCAAATGAAGAAAATATCCTATTAAAATGAATATTAATAGCAACCTCAACAGAGAAAAGGAGATCTGAAAAGCATTGTGAGAAAGTTGTATACAAAGAGGAGAGAGTAGCCCAAGCTACTCGGTTTAAGTAATTGAGGATGTGTTCTGTATTACACATAAAAACTTCAGGTTCTGTCTAAATCTGATAATCTTTTCCCTTCTCCATTATTAGCTGCCTCCCGGAATCTCTCTTCAGTCATTCAACATATGCAGTGTGCACAAAGTGCAGTGTCTGGCTTCAGGGGCCATTCACTGGGTGCGAGGCTGGTGAATTTTACAGCTATTGAACTAAATAACCCCTACATTCCTTCCAGCTCAAGAAAGTTTGATTCTCTAAAGATCCTTATCTCCCCTGAAACAATTAAGAATTATATATCTGGTACACTTTTCTAAATCTTAATGAGAAAAATCAGGAGAAAAGATATAGCAATGTGCATTTACTCAATGATTACTGAAGATCTTTCACCTTTATTACTTTTCTTCCAACCTATTCCTTTTCCTCTTATTGTCTGGCAACTCTCCCAGCTCCATGGAGCATACCCCACTAGAATCAGAACATAGATTTTTACTATGAGCCTTGGGCAGCAAAATGAAGTGAAGGGCTGGAAATTTCCAAGTGAATTCATTCTGCATTTGTAGGAAAACAAAGCAAGTATGAAAAAGTCTTTTAAAAATGTAGATTTTTATACAACAGATAGTATAGCACATTTTGATCCCTTTAATATTTTTATTTGGATATTTAAGCAATACATTTATAACTGTAAGAGAGTTAAGGGCTTCTCCTGTGATTCTCAAAACCAACTCTACATCACAGTCTCCTGGGCAGGTTATTTTTAAATGAGAATTTTTAGACTGTACTCCAAACAGCGTGACTTAGTAGATTTCATGTGGGACCCATGAATCTGTATTTGGGGATTTCCTCTTGAAGTACTCTGATCCAGTCAAAGTCTGAGGAACTACTGAGAAAAATGCAAAACTCAATTTGCTCTTTCTTACTCTAAGATTTTTGTGCATAACAATCTTAGGCTCAGATATTTTGACTCTTTGAATGAACTGTCCAGCCAGTATGGATAGTTTAATTCAATCAAAATAAATAAGTACGCAGCCCATGTAGTTGTGAAACTTCACTGGAAGCTCCCACAATCAGCTCTTCATCTTAGAGACAGCCTAAAATTCAAAACAGAGTTTCTGTCTTTGTTTAATTTTAGCAGATTTCATGTGATCAGTTTTTTGTCAGATCATATACTTAGAGTAAATAAGAATGTAATAAACACCAAAGATGTAAAAAGTTCAGAGCCACATTAAAGTTGAACACCAAGTCACCTTTTTGCTGTGCAACATCACAGCCTAACAGGAACAGACATCTTCTTGCCCATGGAGCAATACTTTTATTCTAGTCTCTCACATGCCCAAGTGCAGTGAGCTATTTTAAAGGAATTGGTGATAAGAGATATTACAGACATGCACGGTCAGCAAGAACGTGAAAACACAGGCTAAGGTGGATATTGATTACTCATTGGCAAACCATTCATTCATTCCAATTTGGGCTCGTCTTTGGAGATTTAAGAATACATATCTTTAGATATTTCTGTAGGTATATAGAATTGATATATATATATATATTCTATAGATATATCTATCTATATCTATCTATATCTGTATATATCTAGATATAAATATAGATAGATATTGAAAATCCAGTGGTGCCTCAGAAAATTGATGCAGCTGGATTTGAGACTGCAAATTTACTTTTAACCTGTGTTCTATATATGCAGATTTAGTTGCAGTGAGCACTCTCCTAGCACATAAATGGAATAATCCAAATTGAAATTACTTGCTATAAAAGCCATCTTTTTATCCAAACTATATCTTTGTTTTGGTTTAAGATGTGAGCTTGCTACCCTCTCCCACTCCTGACCTTGTGTAAAGAGCACTTAAGATGTTCAGAAAGGTGAAGAGCAATCATTAAACCACAAAAACAATTATTATCAAGGAAGAAAAACTAATCAAGTTGTTTAAAGGAATTGGACTTTAAAGATTTTCATTGTTGTTTAGTGTATCCCCACTTTTCATAACAATTGTAGCGTTGCAAACACACACTTGTTCTGTCCTAGGGGTCTCGAATGATCATTTTAGTGTTTCATACACAGGGCAGCAAGTTCGTAGCTTACCTTCCTGATCATCCATATCTATAAAGTGGGTTACTTATAATTTTCTCTTGGCACTTTACAGGCAAATTGGTTTTGACATAGTAAAATGGATATACTGTGTGTTGCTCCGTAGCTTTTTAAGAGCAAAGTTTCTGCATTGTAGAAAGTGAAGTACCTTGGATGATACATTGATATTTTCATCCACATGGCTTCTATGGAATGTTTTACACACTAATAAGAGGGCACTGTAGCTGTCTGAAAGTACCAATGGCCCACTTCAGCCTCAAGGACCCTCATGTTGCTCATTCATTGTGGCTCACTTGAGTAACAGGTATCTGAGAAGTATTTGACCAACTTGGTGTTCTTGTGAGAATTATAATGATTCTTATCCCAGAGACATTACAGGCAACAGCAAAACACACTAAGTAAATGATTCATTGGGTCCCAGGGACCCTACATGGGCTGAGTCTCTTAGATTGTATATCTTTAATCTATACTTTGATCCTTCATTCCTTCAACAAAACAGAGCAGAATTATCATAATAGAAAGAAGGAAATTCATTTTGAAAGGGTGTTAACTGGAAAAATAGGAAATTCCTGTTTCTATAAAGGGAGATGGGATATTTACAAAATGATGAAGAGCAAGTGAGGGTTGTATAGATTAAGCACCAAAATAACAATAGAGAAAATTTGTGGAAAGAAAGGCTGGTGAGCATGAGAATGTTTGAGAAAGGATGTGGGCCTTATGTTGGTCCTTTAATAGTGAAAGGAATTTAGATAAATGTGGAAGAGAGACAAGGAAGGAAGGTCTAAGGAATATTAATAGCATAAACACAAGCACAGAAATATTATAGCCCTTGGCCTATTTAGAGGCAACTTAGAAATCTCTTTGGGTAACTATAGGTTTGTTGGTTTTGTTTTTACAAGAAAACTAAGAAATAAGGTTGGAAAGAGAGGTTAGGACCAGAAAATGAACAGAAGATATGAATAGACAATTTAAAAAACCAATTGAAAATGCCAGTTAGCATATGGAAAAATGTTCCCAGTCTCATTGGTTGAGAGAATGTGCATTATCAAAGTTACCCTTAGATATGCAAACGTTTAAAAGATCAAGTACCTAATATAGGGAAGATACGGAGTCAAAGGTGCTATAAAAGAGACACCTAGTGTCTTCTTCTCTTTTTAAAAAAAAATTTTGAGAACAGTTGACACACAGTATTACATTAGTTTCATATGTGCAACATAGTGACTTAACTTGTCTGTACATTATGCTGTGCTCACCACAAGTGTAGCTACCATCTGTCACCAGACAATGCTACTACAATATCATTCAGTATATTCCCTGTGATGTGCCTTTTATTCCCATGATTTCTTCATTCCATAATTGGAAACCTATATCTCTCTCTTCCCTTCACGAATTTTGCCCATCCCCCCACCCCTCACCCTTGTGGTCTGCTCTCTTGCTGGACACATATAGGATTGCACTCCTTTGGCCTTTTGTAGTTGTATGTGGCTAATCAATGGACAATATGAATAAGTGTGAATTCTGTATCAAAGCACCCAATTGTCATTGCAGTTAGCTTTTCTCCTATTTCACCTACTATCATGATTGTAGATGACACTTTACATGATTGAGGCTTCCAGATGATTGTTGAGATGATAGCCCAATATTCAAAGAAGCTTGAGTTACTTCATAAAGAATAATTGGCTTGGAGGATTGCCTGGATTCACATCTGATTTTGCATGAATGAAAAATAAATGTTTTTTTTGTTAGTCCCCTAAAATTTTGGGATAGTTAGTTGCCACAGCACAACTGAATCTACTTGGGCTCACCCACATAGTTTCCTACATTGATGAAAGAAATGTGAAGAGTTAAGGCTCTTTGGGAGGTAATCTAACAGCACCTAGGAAAATAAAAGATACATAAACTTTTTGACTGACAAATTTACTGTTGGGAATTTATCCCATAGAAATAAAAGTACCAATTAGTAAAGCCATTACAAGGATACTTACTGTAATATTGTTTTTTAATTGCCAGTAAAAGAAACTCCCCCCAAACCAGGGAATGTTTCCATAATTATGCTTCCTGAACCCAGCTACACAAAATGGTATCTTGAGCGGATTATTTTAAAATGTTCATTCCACAGAATATTACACAGCCCTAAGAAAGAATGAATTTGAGTTCTAGGAGATGTTGGAGAGTTTTATATAAGCCATAACCATGTACATACTGTGATCCAATTTCTGAAGATAATGATAAAAACTATGTTTAAAAAATTTATTTACACATATATTTCTATAGGATCATATAAGTATGGAGGGAAAACAGGAAAAGAGGCATATTAGGCTGTATATATTGCTTACCTGGGTGGTAGTGATGGGAGGTGGAGTATTGACACCGGGAAAGAAGAGTACAAGTTCACCCTATTCTGATTTCTTCATCCCCCTACCTCCCTCCACTGTATATATTACATTTTATATATATGTAATATTCACATATATGAAAAATATTTTAAAGTTTTTTGAAAAAGTGACTCCTCTGTTGGAAGGAGTTAGTAACTATAAGGAAAACAGTCACCTGATCACAAGGGGTGCACTAATTAATAACAAGGCATTTTTTTCAGAGGGTTAACCATGAGTCCCAATTCTTCCTGGTGCAGCCCTGCAAATACTCAAGGCCGTGAATTGTATATATTGGAGGAAATCTGAAAGAAAAGATATTTTAGACTTCAGGGGTTCCCCCCAAGAGTTGTCCTCCAGAGTTCCTACTAGCAATATCCCATTTTAATATCAATATATATTTAACATAATTTTAATTTCCTATTTCCTATCAATTTTAATTTTTACTCCTTAAAACAGAATATTCCTCCTTCTCTACTTGATAGAAACTTAAAAAAAAAAAAAAGATGTTCTCTCTCAAATCTTACACTATTCCATTGTAACTCTCTTTGGTCATTTTTTTCATTCTTTGTATTCTTTCCTTTTGCATTTCAGAAACATAAAGTTTACCTGAAATGTTTTTTTTTTAATTGAGGGGTAAACAATTGATCCCTTTACTCCATCTTAGAGACATGTTAAGAGGATTTTCCAAGCCAGAACTCTACCTGTGGTCTTCCACAATATTCTTACAACATATATTTTCCTGGAACATCTGAAGAATGCTAATGCTGTATTCCCAGAGCACACTCCCATGGATTACTTTCCACATCTCTCTGATTTTTAAATATCCACTTAATTATTTATTTTGATATGTCCCTTTCTTAAATTCACAAATAAAGGAAGACAGTAAGTTTTAATTTTCAAAGATTCACATCGCTTTAGTGTTTTGGGTCAATGCCAACCATTTGGGTTTGTTAAGGCTAGCATTGGTTGATACACTATTTTAGGCTTTCCAGAATAAATAATTATAGTAAGAAACAACTATACTGACGTAATGGTTCATTATGATTAGTACATCATGGTTTAAGAGTCACCTGGTCTGAAAACATTTGACAAACATAAACTAATTTCAATATCTTTCTTAAAAGAAACTGACCTTGTAGTGTCCAGAATTTTGGTCAGTTTAGTAAATTCAAAGAGCGAGCTATCAAAACAGGTTACTTAGTAGCATGCATCCTGCTGATTCCCTTGTTACTTGACTGAGATTTTGTTTTATAACACTGATACTCAGAGCATTTGAATAAATATTAACATGTTGCTACATACAATGTAAACTTCATAAGAACAGTTTTGTGTTTTTTTTCCTTTTACTAATGGGTACACTACTGCATACAGAAGCAAAAACAAGGCCTAACATGTAGTAGACACTCAACACGTTTTCTTCAAGGAGATAAAATAAAAATTTAGAAAAAAAACATGGGAAACAAATATGGTGATGAGTCTGGAGTGGGGTTTAAACAAGACAGACTCTGTTGAAGTCACTGTATTCTGCTTTTGGTGGCCGGTTGGATAGAACCTTTGGGAGATAATCTTCAGATGGTTTGAGGAAGTATCCCATCTTCCAAATTAAAGATCTGATAAAATAGTTTCTTTAAACATTTTAGTAGATTACACATAAGAGTTGTAATTTTAACCATTCTTAAGTGCACAGTATAGTGGCAAGAAGCATATTCACATTGTTATGCAACCATCACCACTACCCATCTCCAGAACTCATCTTCCCAAACTGAAACTCTGTACCATACAGGCAATTCCACATTCTCCCTCCCACCCCCACATCCAGTCCCTGGTAACCAATATTCTGCTGTCTATGTATTTGAATAATCTAAGTGGCTCATATAAGTGGAATCATATAATATTTGTCCTTTCGTGTCTGGCTTATTTCACTTGGTAAGACAGTTGTTCTTAAACCCAGACAAAGTGTATATACTACGTAATTTGTACCAGTTGAAGAACATATATTTATAAACAAAACCATTTGTCCCTTCTTAGAGTTTTCCATCAGGACTGAGTTAAGTGCAGACAATAATTGGAACTCCTTTATTGGAATTTATGATAAATACTTATTTCCTGTCTCACTGGAGGCACAGTAATGGCTCATACATTGAGAATGATATTTGGGTGTTGGTATTACTAGAACAAGGTATTCTGGATATGTTTGTCATGTCAGGAAATTGTTTACTATGTTTAAGGATGGAAAGTTTATCAGACCTACTGACCTTTTGGAATATTTCCCAATAAGAAAAAGTTGCTCACATTTCTTAGTAGCATTAATGTACATTTAATTACTTATTATGCCTGTGGTACAATTTTTCTTTCCTATAAAGGTAGGTCAGCACATTAGAAAGGTTAAGAATCTAATTCTAATTAGAGCCACAAAATATTGTTAATTAAATCCCCACAGGAGTCCCTCTGGATTGAACTACATATATTGAACTCATGGAAGATTACACAGTGTAATCCTTTTACTTCTCTAAAGGAGTATAGCATGGTTTCTTTTTCAATTATGATCTTAAAATGCACACTTACATCCTTTTTCTAGCTGACTATAAGATTTGTAAATCTCTTTCAGAAGAAAAATGTCTCTTCCAGTGCATATTCCATTAATAATACTAATACTACTAATAGACCATGCAATGCCTTCAACCCTCAAAAAAGAGGCCCAGTGGAAGATTTTCATTTTCTGTTTTTTGATGGGACAAAATCAAAACCAGGTTTTCTTTATATCTTTAAAGTCCCTTTACAATGAATCCTTGTGTAGACTACACTAAAAGGATTTCAGAGTCCCATCAGAGAAGTTAACTGGTCCAAACCTGTTCCTGCTAGCAAAACTGTGCTCCTAACGCAGTATACCCAACTTCCCAAGTTACCTGGAAACGTTTTTATTGTAGGTAAATTCAAAGTATAATTTTACCTTTCTTTATAGCTCCATTTACCCTCCGGTGATCCATATGAAGTTCAGGCAGTTCCACGTAGTTCTTTCAAAGTTTATGTGGTTTTCCCTGGAAGGAGTTAGATGTGTCAATAACTGTTGCCTGTTGAATTTTTTTATTGTAAATTCTAAAGTGGTGTCTTTATAGAAGTCCTCTACAACTGCTGCCCGCCTGTGAAAGGTGAATGCCCAAACTTGCTTGATATGGCTAATAAAGCTGTTGAAGATATTTTCAGAGCCAGTCACTCTATTCCCTGGGGATTTTGAACCAACTGAGAAACAGACATAAAATTCACATACCAAATATAAGCTATTTTCCCCCCTGGAAAATCTGTATTGAAGGAAATGGCTTGGATTTCTGATCGAAATGGCCTTTTTATGTATTTCTCCCCCCCACACACACACCTCCCCATCATTCAGTTACTGAGCAGAGAAACTCTCCTCCCAACCTTTGGGCTCCCACCTGTCCCTTCAAAATCAGAAAGCAAAACACAGTCATTAGTGTCCTGGGTAAGTTGAGAAAGAGGTAGTGTGGGTCACTCAACACATTAACCCGCCCCAAAGAAGAATAAGGACCAGTGGATCCCATATTCTTTTCTTCTCTCTGGACAGATGAAAAATTAAGCAAGGGTTAGCTAAAAAGAGATACCATACAATATCTCCAAAAATTAACACTTGCAGTTTTGCGTACCACCCACAAATTAGGAGGAAGGAAATGATAGTGGCCCCTAAAGAGAGACCATCAGTGAATTTGTCTTTGTTGGCTTTTCTTTTTAATCTTTTACTGCCTCTTCTCCCCCAATACCATCTCCCTTATAGTATGAAATATCTCCAGGACATGGACATTTTTCTCTTCTCATTCTGTGTGCTCTCACGCTTTACCTGCTAAACCTACTAATTGTAAGTTGTCGTTTAGGACCTGATTCAAGCGTTGGTTTCTCTATTGTGCCTTTCTTGATTCCATCAGATAGACATGACTCTCTTATCTCCTATGTCCTCAAGGTACCTTATATTTACCTTACCATACTTATTAAACTGTGCTGCAATTATTTTTTAATGTGTTTGTCTTCCTAAATAGATTGTGAAAATATCTGGTATATAATGTGCTTATGAAAGAATGAATGATAGTGAGAAACTGTAAGTCCAGGGTGCTAATATTAGTTTTGCCACTAACCATGTTACATCCATTATTTTCATTTAATGAATATTTAAAGAATTCATTATATGCTATATGCCATAGGTAAAGTAATCAAACCAACACAGTTATTGGGCACCTATTTTATGTGTGCTGTTGTGCTTCATGTTAGGTAAATAGTAGTTAAGAAGGAAAGCACAGATCTTATCTACTTGATCTTACATACTAGCAATCAAGAATGCTGAGAAAAAAAAAATATTTCTGTTAGGAAATAAGTACAATAATTGTTGTGAACACTAAATTGAAGATGAAAGAACATTGCACATTAACACATGTTAGATTACAAAGGTAGGAGGAACTATGGCTTATCTGGATTCAGCATGGCAGAATTATAGATATTCTGGGAGGGGGTAAATCCAATAGCTGACATTTAATGGGTGCTCACTATGTACCAGGAAGTGATCTAAGTACCTGCAGAAAACCCATGTATGTAATGCTCACCATTATCTCCTCTCACAGGTGAGAACACCAGTGTAAGATGAAACTGGAGGTAAAAAGAGGGAACAAGTTACACAGAACCTTGTATCCTAAGTTAATATGCTTGAATTTTAGTTTGTGGTAGTGGAAACCACTGTTGGACTTTAAGTATTATTAGATTTATGTCTTAGCAAAATTTGTGACTACCATGAGGAAAATGCATCAGGTAGGGGAGAGCAACACCTCAGTAACTCAGGTGAGGTGATGTTAATCATAGTAGCAGTCATTATTATTAAGTAGGGACTGTTGGTTTGAAAGTAGTAAATGACAAAAGAGACAGAAAGGGAGAAATGCCAGATTGGATGATTCACTGGATACATGGTTTGAAGTGTGAGGGTTGTGATATCTAATGTGATAACTAATACTTAATACCTAATGCGATAGCTGTGGGGATAAATTTTACCATTCAGCAGAGAATATGGAGGATTGGGAGGTTTGAGGGGGCATGGTATATATTTTAGTTTATATGTTGAACCTGAGGTATCAGTGTATCACAAGAGGGAATATCCAATTTGTATTTATTTGTCTATACAGATCTGGAGAGGCAGCATGAGGGATGCTAGGGAAGGAGTGCTGTGAGAGCATGTAGAGGAAACCCCTAATCTGTCATGGCCAGTGGTCAAAGAAGTCTTTCCAGAGAATATGATCCTACCTGCAAAGTCACTGTTCCTGTAGTTTGTCTCTGTTCCTTTCTAGTCTTTGTTGCTTTTGGTCTCTCTTTCCCACTCAAAGGGTCCCTGTTAGTATTTCTTGCAGAGCTGGTTTAGTGTTCACAAACTCCTTTAGTTTTTGCTTGTCTTGGAAGTTCTTTATCTCTCCTTCTATTCTGAATGAGAGCCTTGCTAGATAAAATATTCTTGGCTGCCACTGTCTTCTGGCCTGCCAAGTTCTATGGACAGGTCAGCTGCTAACCTTATGTGTCTACCCTTGTAGGTTAAGGACCTTTTGTCCCTAGTTGCTTTCAGAATTCTCTCTTTATCTTTGTATTTTGCAACTTTCACCATGATATGTCTTGGTGCTGACCTGTTTTTGTTGATTTTGAGGGGCATTCTTTCTGCCTCTTGGACTTGAAGGCCTGTTTCCTTCCCCAGATTAGGGTAGTTCTCAACTATAATTTGTTCAAATATACCCTCTTCCCCTTTTTCCTGCTCTTCTTCTGGAACTCCTATGATACGGGTATTATTGTGCTTTGTGGAATTGCTGGGATTCCTTAAGTCTGTATTCATGATCTAATAGTTTTCTTTCCCTCTTCTTTTCAGTTTCATTATTTTCCATAGTTTTATTTTCTATATCACTTAATTCGATCCTCTGCTTCTTTCATCTCACTGTGATTACATCCAGTGAGTTTTGCATCTCAGTTATAGTATTTTTTATTTTGGCCTGGTTAATTTTTAGGTCTTTTATCTCTGCAGCCAGGGTTTCTCTGCTGTCTTCTATTCCACTTTAAAGCCCAGCTAGTAGTCTTATGACTATTGTTCTAAATTCTTGTTCAGATATATTGCCTGTATCTGTTCCGAGCAAATCCCTGCCTGTGATTTCTTCTTGATCTTTCTTTTGAGGCAATTCCTCTGTTTCATCATTATGTCTAGGTTTCTTTTTGTGTATTATGAAAGCTTGTTATGTTTGCTTCTCCTGAGAGTATTACTATATTAAGAAGTGGTCATATACTGTCCAGGGCCTGGTGCTTCAGGAAGTGTCTCTGGGGTGTGCTGTGTGCACTCTTCTGTTGTGTTTTGGTTGCTCTTTCCCACAGGTCAGTCACCTACACAGTCCCTCCTTGCTTTCTTGCAGTGAGGAGTGTTTAGACCTTTAACTAGGTGTACTTTGATTTGTAAAATAAGACTGATTTAAAAAAAATAGTGGTGGTGGGGCCTGATCTGAGAAAAGGAAAAAGAACAAAAAAGCAAACAGACAAACAAAAAATATAACCCTGATTCCAAAGAATAAGAGAGAAAGAAGGAAAAAAAAAAAAGGAGCCCGATCCAAAAAATGAGAAAATAAAACAAGGAAACAAACCAACAAATGAACAAAAACTATAAACCTGATGCCAAAGGGGGAAAAAAAGAGAAGAAGAAATAAAATAAATACAATATAAAAAATGAGTTAAAAGAAAAAAAAGGAAAGCCTGGTCCTATTTCCACCAGAACTGAAGTTGGCACTTTGGAGCACTCTGTGATCAACAGACCTGGTACATGAAGCGGGGGGCGGTGTCTGTGTTGGTCTTCTGAGGGCTAGGCCCCCTGGGCTGGCTCACAATGAGAAGTTTTTGCAAAGATGCCCTGGCTGGGCAGGATTTGGTGTAAGTGACTCCAGCCTCCACTGGAGGTGCTGTGTTTCTCTCCAAAGTCCAACCGTGCTGGTGGGGTGGAGGTGGGAGTAGGGAAGAAGATGGTGTCCCTCTGCCCTCTTGACACTGGGGAGGGGAATTCTCAGTGCATCGTTCAGGAGGCCCTACAGAAAAGCAAACAATCTCCTTTCCTGTGTCCCAGGCTTTCATCGGATCTCTACCCTCAACCTATCTGTGCCTGGCTGTCAGCATGCCAGGAGCCACAGTTCTCCTGTGTTAGATCTCTGGTGCAGGACTGGGATTCAAAACTCCAAATCTTAAAGGGCCCGGCAGGGCATGGACCCACTTCCCTCCTCTGGAGGAGAGCCTTGTAGCATGCCTGGCACCATTCTGTCCCAGAAAAGCAGTTGCTTAGTGCATGATGACTGGAGTCTATTGTGATGCACAGTGAAAAGCTGAGACCAGGTTATCTGCCCTCTGTCGGCGCCTCTGTCCCCTGCTGCAGAATGGCCACTCAGTGACTTCCAGTGGACCCTTTGTCCTTGGAGAAAGAGAATACCCTCTTCCAAAGGTACAGGAAGGGGACCGATTTCTCCCAGTGCAACCCAGGGGATCCCCTCACCGTGGTGTATTGTGCGAATCCTGTGCTCCACTCTCTCCCTCTATCCCTGACTTTGCTTCACAAAAATGGCTGTCTCCCCTTCCTGGCACCATGGCCTTTTTCTCTCCCAATTCACAGCTTTGAACCTCTCATCTGTCATGTTCTCCCTCTCCAGTTGTGCAGATTGTTTTCTTAATCCTCAGATTGATTTCCTGTTTGCTCAAAATGATTTGATGTTGATATACTAATGTTCAAGGGACAAGGCAAATTTAGGGTCCCCCTACTACTCTGCCATCTTAGTTCCACTTCTCCCAAGAAAACGTGATCTTAAGTGGTATGCAGAACATCTCTCAGCAGCACTTTTTCAAATTAAATTGAAACACTTGAACCTTAACCTTTTTGCAAGTTTTATGATACTACAATAAGCATGCTTTAAAAATGTAATAAGAATTGACATTTGTTGGTCAGTGAAAATTACTTTGAAATGCTACAATACCCTAGATGCTTCTAAAATATACAAGAAAAAAATCAATACATGCTTAACATAGTTTAACATTAAATGTATTCCAATATTCTCAAGACTAAAATCTAATTTCTGGCAGATATGGGAACTACTAATCAAAATGTTTGCCTAATAGGAATTATAATAGCTAATATTTATTGAGTATTCACTACCTGCTAGACAGTAATAATGGTTTCTTACTTGAATTAACTCATGTAAGTCTCATATCAACCTCATTTTAGAGGTAGGAAAGTTGAGGCATATAAAGGTTAAGAGTTAAGTGAAAGAAACCCTCTCAGAAGCATGACAGGTTGGCTGTAGAATCTGAGTGCTATTGATGATCTGTCTTGTGGCATGCCCCTGTCCAGTCCCTCTAAATGAATAGCTGACAGTATTCTTAGCTATGTTGAGCACTGTCAAAACTATATTAATAGTGAAATTTGAAGGCATTAATTTTTAAACTTTAGATTATTAGGCCAAAAACAAAATGGAAGTTTTTTTAGTGCTTTACTCAGCACCTCTAAAGTAACTGAACAATCCTAACGGTTTCATATTCTGTTGTAGTTAGAGTCTGGGGATGACATAAAAAGCTGATTTTTGGAATTTAGTCATAGCTAGATAACATATACCAGTAGAGTTGAAAATAATTAAAATCTCAAACTAATTTTTCTGCATAAGTCCAAATGCTTTATTAGCAAATAATATTATTACATAATCACAAAGATGTTTAAAAAGAAAGAGACTCAGAATATGATAAACACCACGCTCCCAATAAACCTATTCCTACATAAATAATGTTAGATCAAACACAGCTTCCCTTCTCTGTCTTGTTTTACACTTTCCCTTCCCTGTCTTGTTCCAGATATCTGCAAGACTGTAAAGTTAACTTGCTGTGGAATTATATGATCCAAGATCACTTCTCCGCTGTTCTCTGGTAGTCTTCTCCATGTACAGAATATCAACACAATATGCCCTTTTCTTCTCAGTGAATTTTCCATGATGACCATTTCTCACACATAGGCACATCCATCCTTCCAACCATCTTTCTTACTTTTAATTTTATGAGGTTACCTCATGAGCAATTCTTACTTCCTACTTCCTTTGTTTCCCATTCTTCGTTTTGAGAATTCAAAAATTTAATGCGCATCATAGTTTATGAACACAAAAGCAATGCTGCAAGTAGATACAATTGTATCAAGGAGAACCAATGCCTTATGTTTCAAAGTGAAATAGGACAGCAACCAGAGCCACCCTCCTGAGTGCTCAGCAGTTCCCTTTAGACTCTCCATCAACATCTCTATCTACTCCCTCATCCTCTTTTAATTAAAACTGTGCCTCTATAAGCAGTAGCACTCAAGAGAAATAAACCACTATTTTTTTATTCAATTTTATAGGTTTTTCTGTTTTGTTTCATTGCTAGTTGCAAGAGAGTTATTTTTCTGCAGCAAATGTGCTGAGTTTCAGCTTCATTATGGGCCAAATAAACTTTTATGTGTTGGCCATGGGACACACCCTACCACCATTTATAACACTGTTTTTATGGGAGAAAATGCTGTGAGTTCCACACAGTTTTCAAATGAACTGCTGGAGCATCACCTGTTTGTCAATTGGGAACTGCCTTTAGGGTTCTGATTCTGTCCCTGCTGATCCTGGATCTGTAATGAAAGTTCTGTGTGTTTGGCTGAGAACTCTCAACCTCAGTTCATAGAATGCAGTTTCTCTCTCCTGCCTCAACACATCATGCCTAAGCCTCCGACCCAAACAGGAGTCTACAGACACTTTGTGCATGACTTTCACACAAACAATATGGAATTGGATAGGAGCGCCTGGGTGGCACAGCGGTTAAGCGTCTGCCTTCAGCTCAGGGCGTGATCCCGGCGTTATGGGATAGAGCCCCACGTCAGGCTCCTCTGCTATGAGCCTGCTTCTTCCTCTCCCACTCCCCCTGCTTGTGTTCCCTCTCTCGCTGGCTGTCTCTATCTCTGTCTAATAAATAAATAAAAAATCTTTAAAAAAAAAAACAATATGGAATTGGATAAAGAAGCTTGATTTCTAGTCTTTTAGTAAATAAATATTTTGCATGAATAATCCCAACTTCACCTTCTTAAATAGCCAAGCTCCCTAGGAACTTGTTTGGCACAGTCTCTTATTCTTCATATATAAGTGTGTGTGTGTGTATAATATATGTAATTTATAATATGTTATATATATAATGTATATATAAATATAAATGATAAATTATAAATATGTAACATATAATATATAATTAATATATTATACATTATATAATATATATAATTAATTCCAGAGCATAATCAGATTCTTCTAAATTATTGGACAAGACTTCTTAGAAAGAGTCACAAATAGGTTTTACATCAGTTATTCAATTTATTAGTCCATACACAAATGTGTTAATAGAATAAGCCATACTAAATTGATCCACTTGCATTAACACAGGCATTTAAAATGTTTTTCTGGCATAGGGAACACACTTTAGGCATGAGTGGGAACAAGAGGAACCACAAGAAGGCTGTTTAGCAGTAATCCATGTGGGAGATGTTGAAAGCTTGGATAAGGGTGGATGTGGGAAAAATGATGAGAAGTGATTGGATCATAGATGGTTTCTGAAGGCAAAGCTGCCAAGATATGGAGTATGGAGTGTCAAAGAAGAGAGGAGCCAAAAATAATTTAGAACTTTTTGCTTAACCAAGTAGAAAAATCAGATTGCTGAAAGTTTTCATGGAGAGAAAGTAAGGTGAGACTGGGTACCAATTTGGATTTGTTGAGTGTTTAGAGATTCCTACAAACCTTCCAGGTACAGACATTGAATCAGAAATTGAATATATGAATGTTAAAAAAATCAGCATTAAGAGGACAAAGGCTATCTCTGGCAATGGAGAATGTACATTCTTCTAGAACATTTCTAAGACCCGAGAATAGTGGTAGGTTGCTAGGCAGGGAACCCTGGCAGGGAACCTTAGCAATAGAAGAGAGGGATTCCACACTTAGAGAAATTAAATGACCTGGCCCAAAGTCACACAGAATGACAGAGTGAAGATTGAAGCTTAGATCTGATGAGGTTGGCAGCCTGTTCTTATCCAGTACAGTGAAATGCCTCATTAGATGTAGCTTATTTTTTTCTTTTTTTTTTTTTAACATTTCTACAAAGAAGAGTTCTGCTCTCTTTTTCAAAACATTTTATAATCACTTTGAACACTTATGCACCCCTGATCCATCATCCTTCTTTTTCTCTGTGATATCATGGATTCACCAAACATTTGTGCTATTTTCAGGTTTCCCTTTTGCCCTGTATTCACTTTGTCTTCTAGATTCCCTGTCCAACATAAACACACAAAAGAAATGCTTTGATTTTGTACCCAGTGCTAATGGACTGGATTGAACTACCCCAACAATTCATATGCTGAAGTCCTAACCCCCCAGCGTGATGTATTTAGAGAGGGGGCCTTTGGGAGATAATTAGGTTTAGAACAAGCCATGAGGCTGGGGTCCTGGTGATGGGATTAGTGCCCTTATAAGAAGAGCCACCAAAGGGGTTGCTCTCCCTCTTTCTCTCTGTCATGTTAGGACCCAATGGAAAAGACAGCCATCCACAAGCCAGGAAGACAGCTCTTGCCAAAACCTAATCACAATGGTACCCTGGTCTCAGACTTCTGGCCTCCAGAACTGTGAGAAAATAAATTTCTGTTGTGAAACGCAGCCAGTTTGAGGCACTTTGTAATGGAAACCCGAACTCCCAGGAAATTACCTTCTTTAAACACTCATCTAAGTGCTGTGTTATATCCTGGATTTCGTTTCTCATTTGTATAAAGCACTTAGCAGTTTGCAAAGAATTTTCCACATCTTTCTCTTGCTTACTTGATCATGACACAACCCTATGCAGGGGATGCGGATCATGGATGTCTTAAAACCACAACACAAATGTCCCCTGGCCTCAATCTTGGTAGGTGGTGGTAAGTAGAAGAGGAGGATGGGAATGAAACTCAACTCTTCTGATTTCATGCCTTGTGCTCTTTCCATGACAAGAGGCCTCGTGACCACCTACTTGCCACGTAGTGATTTGGGAGAGAAGTAGCTAACAGCACAGCCTGTGAAGCGAAACCCTGAGCTTCAATCCTGCCTTTACTACTTTCTACATTTGAGACGTTAGGCAAGTTGCTACAGTTTCTGTGTCTTAATTTCCTTCTCTTGAAAATGGGATAATAATAGTATGTGAATTTTGAGGATTAAATAAGCCAATTGAGGTAAAATGCCTCTAACAGTGCTTAGTTCATAGAAAGCACCCTGTAAGCATTAGCAATTTAAATACCAATTTATCATTTTTCTCATGATACATCTCTAAGAGCTGTGTAGTGCCTTCCCAAGTCCTTAGTAACAAAAAGGAAGAAATCACTGTTTAACTTTCTCATCTGTTGTTTTGTTCCACATTGTACATACGATATTTATCATCATCTATTTTATTGTAACTCCAAAGATTAATTTTCCATAATTCCTCTTATGTCCAGGCTGAGAGATATTAGTAATCAATTATGTCTCCTCTAATCATCCTCATTATGGACTGCTGGGCAAAAAGCGGCTAATCTCTCTCTCTTTCAACCTTTGCCCTCTTTCTTTCTCCAGATACATTTTTTCTATAGCTTACCATTTAATCATCATAAGATAAATCCTTCTCTCATTAAAAAACAAATTTATTTCCTCTAGAGATCATTATTTACTGTTAGTAAGTTTCTACTAATGAAGCCAATCCTTTCACTGGTTTGCTTTTACCTGCCTGTTTTACTCTATGGGGTATTTTCATAAAAATTGATTTTGTTTGCTCCTATTCTCATTCTCTATTTGAACTGAACAACATGTTTTGTTAGTGTTATCTGTAGCATGTTAAAGTTAGAATACTTCTAATTTTGAAACCAGTGCTTTTATACTATAGTTGCCCTGATCGTTTTCCAAGTATGCCATGTTAGAAACTCTTGATAGAAGATGGAACAAGGCAGAGCACTGTTTCTAACTTTAATAAGTATGGCTCAATGGAATTACTTGTTTGCAGTAACTTGACATTGGAATATAAAAAGGTATGATTCAAAATGGGCTGTTAATAACTTTAATAGAGCACATAGTATGCACATCCTTTGTGACTGTAAATATCAGTGTGAGTGTAATGGGTAAGAACACCATCTCCAGAGTGAGCCTGCATGAGTTTGTGGGTGGCCTTACCATGCCCTAGCTTCCACTTCTCTGGGCCTCCTTTTCCTCATCTGACAGTCCTAAGACCATCAGGAAAATTAAGTGAGTCAGATATGTGTTACCAGTCAGGAGATATCCGAGTCCCTGAGAGGCAACCTCAAAGCTCTGTGGCTTTGCACAACAAAGATTGACTTCGCATTTACATGAAGTCACCTATGGGTTGGGGTAGGCCTCCAGGGCAACTAACCTTCCTGCAGCCGCTCAGCATCCAGACTGCTTGAACCCTGTAGCTCAGCCATCTGGACAGAAAGCGTCTGCTTTGCTGCAGCAAGGGAAGAGCTGCAGTAGAAACAGGAGGCCTGGCGTGGGCTTCTCCCTGCCGCATCCCAGGAGTGACATGTGCCACTTCATACGTCTCTGGCTAACTGAAGGAAGCCCCATAATGAGGAGAAAAAAGGAATATTTGTTGACCATCACTGGTTCCGCCCCAGGATAGAAAACACTTAGAGTGATGCTGGCCAGAGAGTAAGAAGCCAGTCCATGTTAGCTATTGTTGTGATCCACTGAAGAGCAGAATGTGGTGCGAAGGAGTCAGTAGCTAGGCTGAGGCCAAGGGCTGTTACTAAGTTCTGAAGAAAGGGAACCGGGAAATGAATTTGCATGTTTAGTAGAAAATTCTGTAGTTCCATCTTGGGGTTCTCATCCCTGCCTGCTTTAAATTCAAGTTGCCTCTCCCAATTTTGCTACTTAAAAATCTTGTGTCATTGAAACAGCCTTTGTACCTTTTCATAATTTAGTTATCTCATTTGTAAGGTGGAGGTAATTACAGCTCCTTGTTCAGAGGATGCATTATAAATGGCTAATTGTTCTAATGTTATAGATCACACTTAGTCAGAAGTCCTTTTGGCTGTTATTGCTCTAGGATCTGTGACTTCGTATATGCTCTTGATCATTTTTGTTCTCAGTCTCAACATCTGTATCTTGACGGTATGGGTGATATTATCTCTAAGAATGCCTACACTTCTTATGTACTAGTTAGTATCTGTAAGTTTGAGAGTCTTTAGGCAGGAGTGTCTGTTTCTAACCTAGGTGGGATTAAGTTCACAGGATTCTCAGTCACATGCCTTTTTCTTTACTCAGTCATTCCCCAATTCCCAGGATTAAAGCTGACTTGAGATATTTTACTACCTTTAGCCCCAGCTTATGAAACTGCACATTAAGTTATCCTGGTTTTTATTTCATCCTTATTCATATTAACTATGCTTATTTGCATCTACCTACTTCCAAAGGTACACCCCCCCATATCTCCCATTGCTTCATCATTCAAATGAAGCCCATTCCCTACTCCATTGGATGGATTCTGCTTTCCTCTTGTAAAACCTTTCACCAGCATAGAAGCTGAAACTCAATCCAGCAGGCCAGAGCCTTTTCTTCACTGATAGCCATCATTGTCAAAAATAGTTGCCTGTATATCTAGATATCTGAAGATTATTCCCTTTGAATTCTTTAGAGATATGTTCAGCTCATTAGTTGAGAGATTCTGTTACTTCCCTAACCAACTGGTGACCTGGTCTACAGCAAAAATTACATGTCTCCTGGAGTTTGCCATGCAACTCTAACAGTTAATGGAGGGTGCAGTCCAGGGCTGTGGTCCAGGGCTAATCTGCCCTGGTCACCTCTCTCTGATAAGGCACCCATGCTGTGCTGACCTGACAAAGTCACCTGCATGATATCTGTCAGAGAATCATTGGCAGGGAGGTGCCTTAATAAACGTGTGGCTCCACTTTATGCCCTCCAGTGGGTTGTTTTGATGCCCAGGAAACAGTAGAAGACACTTGAGAGGTAACATGTCAAAGCAACATCCAGAAATGGCCTGTAAAAGTATTTCTTTTAAGGAGGACTTGCATAGGTAACACATACGAAGAACATTCAGATTCTGAATCAAACAGAACTTGGTTCAAACTCTGGCTTTACCACCAACTGTTTAAGCCATCTTAGAGTAGTGTTTTGATTCCTTGGGTGTTCTATTTCCCTGTCTATAAAATGGAAATAATAATATTAATGAGTTATCAGAGTTGTAAAAGTCAAATCAAATGCTGTAATAATCTACACTTAATGTAGCTGGGTGACTTTCAGGAAGGCACACAAACTGTCTCAATTGCCTCATTTGCCAGTGGGGGATGATAAGAGTGCCTACTGCATAGGATTATTGTGAGGATTAAATCACATAGTGTGTTACATTAGTTGTTATTAGTCATTCCTATAAATTACCCAAGTTCTTTCATAGGGCCATGAAAGATGATGGGAGTGTTACGACTCAACCAGGCTCTGGCCCACGGCTGCTGTTACGTTGCAATGAAAAGGAGCCAGGAAAATTTTCATTTGAGTTTAATGGTGATAGTGTGACTTGGATCAACCAAATCCCTGTGGCTCTAGTGCTAACAAAGTGAAACCACTGGAAAAATTCTTATAAAACAGAATCAGTATCTGTGAGCCTCTGCCTGGCTGGTCTTGAGTAACTGACCACTCGAACCTCTGTGTGCTCCCATTTCATAGAGGATATTGGATGAGTTGACTTCTGAAATTCTGTGTAGCTCTGAATTGTACTGAATTTCTAGCACATACAAGCCCGTGTCTCATTATTTGTCATACGTCTTAAGAAACATTTTTTAAACCATAGTTTTGAAAATGTTTTAAGCAGGGAAGAATAGCCTAGACCCTTGCAAATTAAAAATGTATATGCATGAAAACATGGTAGGTAGAAAAAATTATAGGTTTATTTGTTACTTTATTATTATCTTAGTGTCTATCATACAAAGGTATTCATGAATTTCACATTTTGGACTTTCCCATTCTTTTCCATTTTATATACTATTTTATACTCTCTTTTTTCTTCATGAACTTCCTTTCACCTTTTTCTTCTCTACATAAAACAGATGCTCTAATATTCAGGCATAAAGCGATATTGCTTGATGAAGGTGGAAAAGAGAAGGAGAAAACAGCAGGAATCCAGACTTCTTTCACTGGACTATTAGGAAATGTGAAGTATTATTTGGGTTGCCTCCTGAAAAAGGTGGCCCAGGTCAAGTATTATTAACTTTCTGCTTTTGTTTGTGATATTACAGTTCAATCAGACTCTTGGTTGGGGCGCCTGGGTGGCACAGCGGTTAAGCGTCTGCCTTCGGCTCAGGGCGTGATCCCGGTGTTATGGGATCGAGACCCACATCAGGCTCCTCTGCTATGAGCCTGCTTCTTCCTCACCCACTCCCCCTGCTTGTGTTCCCTCTCTCACTGGCTGTCTCTATCTCTGTCAAATAAATAAATAAAATCTTAAAAAAAAAAAAAAAGACTCTTGGAAAAGGGCTCTCCACTTATTATTTTTGTTTTTGTCATTGTACGTTTTTCAAATGCTACACAAAGTCCCTGAAAATCTAAATGGGACATAGTTACATTACATATTTTAAAGCCCAGTACTACAATTATGCTAATGTAATTAAGCTTCATGAATATAGTATGCAAATCAAATTGTCAAGAACTATACCAAATAGAATTGTTCTTAAAGATAGAACAGATTGGTTCTGAAATTCTTATAAGGATCGCTGTTTCATAAATTCCGAAGCAGAGTATCATTTCGTACAACGCGAAAAGTGCTTTAAGAACATCATCATCAATATTTAATTTGCACATTTTTTTCCATGGAAGCGACACATTTTGATGTAAAGACGAGTCAAGAATTATATCTGTTTGTAATGGAAAAGTTAAAAATATCAGTATCTGGAAAGGGCTTACATGTTTTATCTTTCTTCCCCAGCTTTACTGAGATATAATTGACATATAATGTTATGTAAATTTAAGGTGTACAATGTGCTGATTTGATATATGTGTGTATTACAGAATGATTACCGCAATAAGGTAACATATCCACATGTTCATCACCTCACATCTTTACTTTTTTTTTTTTTTGTGGTGAGAATTTTTAAAATTCACTTTCTTGGCACCTTTAAAGTATAGCATACAGTATTGTTAACTATAGTCACTATGATATACACTAAGAACTTATTCATCTTATAACTGGAATTTTGTGCATTTTGACCACTTCCACCACCTCTCACCTCTGGTGAACACCAATCTGCTTTCTGTTTCTTGGAGTTCATTTTTTTTATATTCCACAAAGAAGTGGGGTCAAATAGGATTTGTCTTTTTCTGCCCAATTTATTTTACTTAGCATAATGCCCTCACGGTTCATCTGTATTGTTGCAAATGGCAAGAGTTTTTTCTTTTTTATCGTTAAATTTTCTTTTTTATGGTTAAAGATATATATCTTTATATATTTTCTTTATCCATTCTTCTGTTGATAGACAGATTGTGTTTCCATGTCTTAGCTATTGTGGATAATGCTACAGTCAATATAGGGGCACAGATATCTCTTGAAGGTAGTCATTTTATTTCCTTCAGATATATACACAGAATTGGGGTTGCTGGATCATATGGTAGTTCTATTTCTAATAGTTTGAGGAACCTCCACGCTATTTTCCACAGTGACTGTATCAGTTTAGATTCCCAGTGACAGTGTTCAGGGGTTCCCTTTTCTTCATGTTCTTGCCAGCACTTATTATCTCCTATCTTTTTGATGTTAATATCTTAAATATGAATCGGCTTTTCTCCAATTGAAACATAGCATGATACACCACATTACCTTTTAGGAAAAGTAGCTTAAACAGGGATGTTCTATGTGGTGTTGATTTTTACCCCATAAATATACTAACAAAAAAGCTGATTTGAGCCATCAGAGTGACCTGAAATTCCTCAGCAGTTATCATATGAAGGTCACAAGGAGCTATTTGAAGGGCTCCTTGAAGAGGACAGTGGTAACTAGGTTGTTTCCTCTGCCTTGGGCCTTCCTGCCTCCCATGTTGATCCAGCTCTTATGTCTGGCTGTTTGCTGTGACCCTTTTCTGCTGATCACCCCTTGTCCCCCCAGTGCCTAAGCCTTCAGAGAACTAACCCAGAACAGGACCATGGGGGAAATAAATATGGGCAGAAAGACTGAACTGTTTTATGTGTAATCTTTAATATTTTATTATAAAATTAACGTTTGTTCATTCCAGAAAAATGAGAAGCAAACTGAAACAAACAAGGAAAAGAGAAAAACCTCCAAACCCTATAACCCCACCGCTAAGAAATCTTCTTTGGTATCATTTTCGTATTGTCCAATTTTTTGTTATCTTTTTAGCATAATGCATACAGTTCTGTTTAGGTGGTCTGTAGATATATATATATATGTACGTGTGTGTGTGTGTATGTATGTATTGCTTTTTTAATTGAAATAATGTCCTTCATATTTTTCTGAAGTTATTTGACATCATTTTTAACGTCATACAGTTCCAACATGTGTGTAGCTCGGTGTACATGATGCCCCCCCCCGTGTTGGGCAGAGGGTTTGAGGGTACTAAAAGACTGCTCCTAGGCTTCCACTTTGTTGGCAGAGACTGAAGAAGGCAAGTGAGAAATCACCTCCCTGTTGTTTAAATTATTTTTTTCCTCTGTCCATCAAAGTGGGATATTCTGTAAGATGACTCTATCCAAAGAATATAGAAGTAATTCTTCAGGCACGCCAAAAATTGTATTATAGTAGGTGCAGCCTATGCCTTCTACTGAAGTTTAACAAAATTATGAATTTCACTTTGAGAAGAAGGATGAAACTCATTATTGAAAATATTATCTGCTCAACCAAAATCCATGATTGATGATGGCAGTGGGTGGTGTTTGAATCAGTTACTCTACATTAGCTTAATTAAATAAATGATTGTACTGGCGCAGACCTTGTGTAGCTTGTGTTGATTGGTTTCTGCCTGTTGATCATTATGGAGTTGCATACCTTGACATCTCTTCCCTAACCTTCAGTTTTGCAATAAGATTATTTTTAGGGTGAGTCACATGCTGTCTAGTACTCTGCAACCATTCACCACTAACTGCCTGACCTTTGCATGAGAAGATGCCTCAAATGGTGATTCCTTTGTAATGTAGCATCTCTTTTATCCATGGATTCCCAGAGGCCTCCCATCAGTGGTTTCTATTAAAACTTTCATTCTAATTTCCTCTAGGCTATTTGTGGCTGATAATAAATAGAAGTTTCCTTTCCAAAGGGACTAAAGTGGAGAGCTAAGAGCATTACATTTTACCAGTGTCTTTGTAGGCATTAGCCTTGCATCGGGAGGGATGCAAGAGGCAGGTGACATTAGGATTGTTGTATTTTTTCCTCTGCGTGAAATCTCCATCCCCAATTTCTCTCCTGAGCTCCTGCCTTATAGCTGACTGCCTGCTGCCCATTTACTCTGGGTTGGCCTCCGAAGCCTGAAAGCTAGCTACCTCATTCTGGAATTTATCATCATTGTCAACCAATTCTTGATATTTTTTCCCTCTATTTCAGTTGGCTTTACCATCTTATCAGTCACCTAGGCCAGAAAACTGGAAGTCACAGAGGTTCCTCTAATTTCCTCACTCGTAACTCTTAATCAGCTAGGAAGTCCTGACATTTCCATCCCTACATGTTTTCCAAATCTATCCTCTCCTCTAAATGCTCTATTTCAGACTTGTCTCATCACTTGATTGAATTATTTTAATAGGCTCCTAACTAATTTGCACATTTCCAGGCTTTTCCTCGTCAAACGAATAGCTCCACAATGAGTTTCCAAAAAACAAATCTCATTACTCTGGCTAAAACTCCTTAGTCCTGCCCAGCATCTGTGCCATATTCTTCAAAGCGTGGTCTGCTACTCATCTGCTTAAAAATCACTGGAGGAGGGACATTGTGCAAAGTTCTTTTTTTTAATAATCGTATTTTTTTATTATATTATATTAGTCACCATACAGTACATCCCTGGTTTTTTATGTAAAGTTCGATGATTCATTAGTTGCATATAACACCCAGTGCACCATGCAATATGTGCCCTCCTTACTACCCATCACCAGCCTGTCCCATTCCCCCACCCGTTCCCTTCTGAAGCCCTCAGTTTGTCCATAGTCTCTCATGCTTCATTCCCCCTTCTGATTACCCCCCTTTCTTTATCCCTTTCTTCCCCTACCAATCTTCCTAGTTCTTATGCCATAGATGAGAGAAATCATATGATAATTGTCTTTCTCTGCTTGATTTATTTCACTTAGCATTATCTCCTCCAGTGCCGTTCATGTTGCAGCAAATGTTGAGAACTTGTTCTTTCGGATAGCTGAGTAATATTCCATTGTATATATGGACCACAACTTCTTAATTCAGTCATCTGTTGAAGGGCATCTCGGCTCCTTCCACGATTTAGCTATTGTGGACAATGCTGCTATGAACATTGGGGTGCGTATGGCCCTTCTCTTCACTGTGCAAAGTTCAGATTACTGTACCAAAGGTTTTAGAATCTAGTGGGGCAAAGCTCAGAGGCCTAGATCATGAACAGGCTCTCAGGTGACTAAGTACTCAAAGCATATGCATCACTGAACTACCTATAGAATAAAATTCAAATTCTTGCTCCGACTGGTTTCTGCCTACCTCTGTAGACCATTTCAGCTTCATGCTTTCTGCCCTACCTAGAAGCAGCTGCTCTGAGAATCCCCACAGATCACTGGCTCCCATACGCTTGTTTTTGTTAGCTCATCTTCAATAATGTGCCCTTTCCCAGCTTCTTGGTTTAATCATGATACAGTCAGGCATCGGGGTCGGGGGGTGGGGAGGGGAGGCATCTCCTCTTACCTTGATATTCAGGGTGTGGTCCTTAGACCAGCAGCTTCCACTTCCCATGGAAATGTGTTAGACACGTGGAATCTCAGCACCCCCCCGCAATGCACAGAATAACAATCTGCCTATGGACTGTTCTCAGGTAATCTGTACACACAATTCCATTTGAGAAACCTGCTTTGGGAAAAGTTACTATATCTCTCCATTTGGACAAAGTTGTGTTTTTTGCAGAACACTCTGTGTACACATCTGTCTCTTCCACTAGACTGTGGGCTCCTGGAGGGCAAGAAATCCTCCTTATTATCTCTCTGTGTTCAGCCCCTCTTTTTGTCTGTGGCACATGGAGTGGCTCAACAAATGTTTGTTTATTTAAACTGAACTGACCTGTAGGTCAGCCTGGAACGAAAATGCTGCATCCCTGATGAAATGTCCTTTTGCACACATTTGGTTGCACTTTCGTTTTTGGATGCTCTTGCTTTTGGCTGAGCTGATGCTGTTTTTGCCTCCTCTTTCTAAATTCACAGATGGTCTAGAGCGTTTGCTCACAGAGAGTGGATTGCTGCCCGATGTAGATTGCTGTGGGCCAGGCAGCTGGGCTTCCCTGTTGGTTACTGGCCAGACTCTGCTGATTGAAGCTTCCTTCAGGGACTGCGTATTTGTTTCTTCTTCCAGGAGGAGCCTCATTTGAGATCAGACGTGTGTGTGTGTGTGTGTGTGTGTGTGTGTGTACAGGGAAGATTCTTGGTTTTTAGAATGTTGTCTCTCTCCACTCGTCTAAGTTACTGAAGTTGCTTATGCCATTTTCACTTCAAACTCTAGCATGAAACCTCTCCAACTTGGCTCCAAAATTGATTCCAACTGATAGCTTTCTATTCGTTTCCGTCCTCTCTCTCATATCATTGGGCTTCAAACCACGTAAAGGTAGAGTGTATCTATTTTTACTTAATATTTTATCTCCTAACATTTAGCGTGGTACTTGGCATATGTGTGGAGTGAATGAATGAATGAATGAATGACACAGATCAAAGTGCTAATGGGGTGTTACAGTCTCAGGTACTTTCTCCTATATAGTCTCTATATCCTTCTGTATTTCTTTGCAATAAGCATAATCTTTCGAAGGTATGTTATGCTTTAGAAGAATCTTATTACCATTTTATAAAACCAGTTAGTTTTCATAATACTTGTGACATACCAAAATGCTTTCCTTACTTTAAATTGCCCCAACTATTAATTGAATTCTTCATTTAGTGTGGTTAGAAGCCCTAAAGAAAAATCATAATATGCAGATGCTATAATATGAAGGTCTGTGGACTAAATTTGGTTCACATATACTTTTTTCCTTTTCTTTTTTTCACCTTACTTAGTTTATTTTGAAGTATTTGAATGTTTTGGTTGGGGAATGTAAGCCCCAGGACCCAATATTGCTGATTGTCTTGTGTGCAGCATGGTTTTCCTATTATCCTTCTGGACTGAAAATGTTTGTTTGCAGCCCATGGTGTATAGGGAAACACATGGACTTTGGAGTCAGGCTACCTGTGTTTCAGTCCTAGTTCTGGCACTTACTAGTTTGAGGATTTCAGATAAATTGCCAATATATATTTTATATGTAAAACGGTCATATCAGTATCTATTTAACAAAATTGTAAGAAGTGAAAAAAGTTATCTTGTATCAGCCACAGACAATATCTTGACATTTCCCTAATAGTTCCTGAGCTCCTGTATTTCTTTGCCTTTGTGGGAAATAGAATGTATGTACTTGGTGTGTTCTTGCTACCTTTTTCATGAAGACTTCCTAGCTCCTTAGAGTCAGCATTCATCAGTCCTACGACTGTACTCCCAATTCACATTTTTTGCCCCTTGTTTTAGAAATTGTCATGTTCTGCCCCTTACTACATGTTTGTAAGTATATGTCTGTTTCCACCATTGTATTTTGAACAACTCTAGGGCAGAGCTGTGCCTTGTCCATCTGTATTTCCTACAGCACCCAAAATGCTTTGCACAAAACGATGTGTGAGACTTGTATGCAGAATTGAAAAACAATTTGATTAAAAGCATGGAACTCAGAATTCTGGGGTGTTCTACTGGTTCCATCACTTATTGGCTGGGTGATTAATAACCATCTTAATTAATCTCCATAAGCCTATATTCCTTATCTGTGAAGCTGTGAAATGGGATAGTAATAAAACCTATTACTAGGTTTTATTAGAGATGCCATGAACATTAAATGAATTAATTGATATAAAAGGCTAACACTTACTAAGTCTCAATATTTAATATATTTATTTTTATCTTCATATGTTCTTTGTATATGGTTACAAGCTGCCACATAAGCCATAATTGAGCAACTTGGCATTGCTAATCCTCTCTAGTTAATTTCAGGAGAAGTTATAACTGATGCTAGGGAAGAACAGCTTTTGAAGGCAAAGCTCTAACTCAAAAGCCATAAAAATTTTTTTGATGGGGAGTTTTAAGATGCAGGAGGTAACTTAACCATCAGGGTATTTTGGCTGCAGTTCATGACAAATAAACCTGTTACGGATAATTTATGTTGAAGCTGCTCCTGTCGCATGGAAGAGGGTTCAATTTGCGCGGCACATACTTCTTTATTACCAGATGATTCGCTGAAAATCACAATTTGCGGTTATCTGCCTAGTGGAAGGGTTGTTGGTCATAAAAACATCATAGAAGAAAATTCAACAATGAATATTATTTATGCCAAAGACATACATTTGTATTAGCTCCACACATCCCAATGTGTGTGCATTAAAATTATGACAGTACTGACAGTCTAAATGAGACCAGAGGAAGGGTGAGTGTCAGCATTTCTGATAAGCTGTATAAGATAGTAGTTTTTGATACAAAAATGAGTTCAACCTATATACCAAAGGATACTTTCCTTAATCACAAAGCCACTTTTTCTTAGGTACTACTATTAGCAAAGGGAATACAAGGGAGAGGTAAAGGAAAGGCAAAGAAATAAAGAATGGCCTTCTGTACCAGATATTTCCAACATCCTGAACTATTTCCCTGTACTTTCAATAAGCACAGGAAAGCAAATTGACTCATTCTGGCCTCATAGGGACCATCAAGTGCCTTCCAGAAGCAATGGTATAAAAAAAGATGATGAGACTTGCTAAGTAATAGTGTTTACTTTGCAATTAGATGCCTTGTATGAAATGTCCTTTGTAGATACAAATCCTTTTTTCTTAAACTTCAGTAATTAAAGCATTTTATTTTGACGTGCAGCATTTTCTCCTTGATAATTTTTAGTTATAGTGGTTTTGAGTTCTTCACATATATAAAAGAAATTAGACCCATCATAACCTGTCCTAATATGTTCAAGTGGATACAAATGTGGCAAGAGGAGACGGTAGGTCTGTGAGGAACACATTTACCCTGAATTACTCTGTATTATATATTGTTCTTTAATCTGTCACTTTGTTTCCTATAGATATGATCTGAAGTTCTGCCAGTGTAGGACACATTGTAGCTAATATATAGTAGGTTCATTGAACGTTATGGTTATATAACATTTTTTTATTAATTCATGACATATGTGATTATCTATGTGATGGAATAAAAACAAATAATGTGAGCCACAAATAATTGTCCTTTATAAATATGTTTAATATTTGTTTTTAACTGATGTGCTAGTTTAAAGCTTAACATTATTTCATTTTATTCTCAAAATACTTAATTCTTCAAAACACTTTAATTCTCTAAAACACTTGTTTTAATTCTCAAAACAAATCTTATTTTTTTATATTTTTTATTTTAAAGGTGCACTTTGCAAAAAAAAAAAATCTAAAATATATGAGGTGAAATGATCTCTTATTTCTGCTCTTTGACTTCCCAGAGGTATTTTGAATTAACACTTCAGTGTATGGACTTCCGAGTATTTCTTTTTTTTCAGTAAGCACTTCTTTAATGAACTCCTTATTTCCAGTTGCAACAATGAGCTGTATTGTTGAAAATATTTTTAAAAGCCTTATCTTTTCATAGATAAGTTATTTAATTGTCTTTTCTGTCACAAGACATGCAATGTAATGTCCGCTTTTCTGAACTCAGATTCTAAACTGATAAAATTCTGTAACAGCTGTACATCATAAAATAAGCCAGTGCTTTCTGAATGATAATCTAATTATTAAGAATTACAATGGTACATTTCCTGGACACGTGTACTAGACATGAAAAGTTAAACGTCTTCCAAAATAAAAAATCTGTAATGTAGTATTTTAAAAGAATGTTATCTTCAGTGTATTTGAACGATTAGCAATCACATTTTAAGTGTTATGTATGTCATAGTAAATTTTTAAATGTTTTCAAACAGGTGTGTAGTTTATAAAGAAATAGGAAAATGGCAAAAGGAAGAAAAAATATAGACTTTTTCATGTACCCAGGTGTATACCACTTCTTATGTTCAGTCTTTTTTGAAGTTCCAAGTTTTCCATCTGATTTCTTTTTGCTTCATCTTTCTTGTAGTACCAATCTGCTGCTTCGAGTTGTCTTTTGTCTGCAAATGTCTTCATTTCACTTTTTTTTCCAGCTTTATTGAGAGGTAATTGACATGTATCACTGCATAAGTTTAAGACATACACTATGATTGTTTGATTTGTGAAATGATTATCACAATAGGTTCAGCTAACATTCAACTTCTCCTATAGATACAATAAAAAAGAAAAGGGGAAAAAAACTTCTTGTGATGAGAACTCACACAAGAATTTACTCTTTTAACAGCTGTCTTAATCTCATACAACAGTGTTAGCTGTAGTCATCATGGTGTACACTATATCTTCAGTACTTATTTATCTTATAACTGGGAGTTTGTACCCATGACTCCCTTTTTCTAATTCCATCTCTCACCATGCCCTGCCTTTGGTAACCATAAGTCTGATTTCTTTTATCATGAATTTGGTTTGGGTTTTTTCCCCCCTTTTTATTTCAGATTCCACATATAAGTGAGATGATACAGTAGTTGTCTTTCTCTCTCTGACTTATTTCACTTAGCATGATGCCTTCAAGTTCTATCCACGTTGTTGCAAATGGTAGGATTTTCTCATTTTTATGGCTGAATAATATCTCATTGTGTATATATATACTACAAGTTTTTTATCCATTCATTCATTCATCCATGGGCTCTATATTGTTTTTAGGTCTGGGCTATCCTAAATAATGCTGCTATGAACTTAGGGGTACAAATATCTTTTTGAGTTAGTGTTTTTGTTATCTTTGGAGATATTAACAGAAGGGAAATTACTGGATCATATGGTAGTTCTATTTTTAATTTGGGCGGGGGATCCTCCATACTGTTTTTCATAGTGGCTGTGTCAAGGGCCTTTTTTGGTAATGCATAGATAGCATTTTGCAAAAGAATATTACATGTTCTGTAATGTGCTGTATTCATTTAGCAGTAATCCATGGTTATATTTCATTCTTGAATACACATATATGTCATATACTTTTAGTATCATTCCAGTTTTACAAGTGGAAAACTGATGCTTCAAAAGGAAATATTTTCCAGTAAATAGTCTAGCTGAGATTGCAGCTTGTATAAGTCTGATTCTAGAACCCATACGTATAACCACTACTACTTTGAGTATATTGTAAACACTTAATTGCAGATATTCTGAGGACTAGGAAATTATTTTTCAAAAGTTTTTTATAAATTCGCTTTTCCTGCTCTCTTAAGTTCAAGAAGGTTATTGATGGCTTAAAATATATAACTTTAGTCTAAATTATTTACAGTGCTCTCATACATCTCTTAAGGAATGGCACTGAACTACTTGGGACAAAATGAAGTGGCTTTATCCATTTTGAGAACTGCTTCATTTTTGGAAAAAAATTTTAACAGCCTGTTCTATAACTAAAAGTGATGGTGAGAATGATGAGAATTTTCTATTTGGTGAAGCAATTCTCTTTCCTTAATGCGTTGTGTGACCGGGATGGAGAAGAGATCGACGTGGAAGCCTTTAGAGGAATTTCAAGAGAGCTGATGGAATATTTATTCATCCAACAGTAGTCATTGAGCACTTCCTGTTTTCGAAGCACCAAGCTAGTTTCACACAACTTAATTGAGAGCAGTGAGGACAATCTTGGTTCCCACATTCTATTGGACAATTTAATTTTCTCACTGTAGTAGATGGAGATTGACTAAAAGCTGCTTCTAGCTCATTATGAAAAGGGATTGGTATAAATTACAAGCAAATTACTTACACACAACTTCGATTGGCATCACCACTTCAATTTTGCTTTTTGCCAGGTACTAAAAGTCTTCAAGGATATCATCGTCTCGTAAATAAAATCTGTCCTTAAATACCCTGCACATCTTTTCATTTGTGCCAGTCAGTTAAGTAAGGCCCTCCATTAACCCAGTACTTAATTTGGTATCACTATCCTTCCTAAGGAGACCAGTCTTACCTGACTTACTTCTGAATCAGAACTCTTGGACAGCTTCATTATTATTCTTGTTTTTCTTAAGGTTCCAAAGTAGAAACAAAGTGATTGAAAGGCACATACTAAGAGAATCTCATCAGGATGAGTTCAGCCTCTCCTGACGATAATTTGAAAGTTGATGACATTTTTGGGGGGTCAGATTAAGATCTGGCATTATACCGAGCCAAATCCTCTGTTTAATTATAGAGGTGAGATAATTGCCAAGGGAGTAGTTCAGTTCATAATTATAGAAATCTCAATTTAGCAAGAAAAACAGGATAGAACAAAAGCTGATTTCGGCCAGACTGATTGTCAGAAATGTGAGGTTTTGAAAGTTATTTATCCATTGGAATCAAATTGAGTTGCATAATGTCAATGGCATTGCTGTTGTGGAAATTCCTCTGTCTCATCTTCCATGAATACTGAGTTTGATTTGTAATACAGCTGTTAAGGCAAAGTCTGGACAAGAGAAAAACTGCAATATTAGGAAGTTTCCTTGTAATAAAGGTGGGTTATATTTTACTGAATAAAAAATAGAAATAATAAGTTATTCTAAACCTCTTCTAAGCCAACTCTAGAAATCTGAAGAGAGGAAAAGGCAAGTATGTTGAAGGTATTAATTTTTCCCCATCAAATTAAAGTCATTAAGTGTGTGGGATTTATTTGAGAAATGGACAGCTCTCCCTAACTTACGTTGTTATAATTAATTAGCAGTACCACGAGGATTGCTATTAATATCACCACTATCACATGCAATTTGTTTTACAAAACTTTGTGATTCCTGTCAGTCAATTCTTTGTAGAACTGACCCAGTTATCCTTAGGACCCATGTTTTCAAAAGTTGATATTCCTAAAATTTTGCAATGATACCCCATAACGATATATTTAAGTTACATTAAACCTAAATGTTTTGTCTAGTTCAATGGTTGTCAAATGTATAACTTAAAAACTAACAGAGTTGTGTTTAAACAGGAACATACCCATTTGTACTTACAATATTTTTAAAGAAATGTGTTTTTGACTGCTCTCTTAAAGAAGGTAAGTTTTTAAAAAAATAAAAATTTCATACATTTTTCTTTATTTTTAGGACACAAATAATTTTAGCAATGTTTCCTCCATTCCCTGAGTTGGGGAAAACACTACATTGCTTTATATTTTTGCTGTTTTTGAGCAGTTTCTTTAAAAGTTTAGTCATATTATAAGAATTACATATAACTGCTTATTGTGCAGGGAGGGATCCATTTTTTAAAAGATTTTAAGGCTGAGGCCAGAAAAAAGAGAGATTGTCAATCCTTCCCTGCAGTTTTGTGTGGAATACTTGGGGTGGGAGTATGAGGAGAGGGACACAGTTCTGCCAATACCCAATATGATTTTATCACATTGTCCCCCACCCAAAATACAAATCTCTCTCTAGCATTCCTCTTCAAAATCACCTAATGGCTTCCCATTCCTTAGGGTAATAGGAAATGCTTATAACGTGACTTACAAGGCCCTTGTGATGAATCCTATGTGACTGGTTCATACCTACTTCTCTATGCATCATTAGAGTATCATTTCAATTTTTGAAAATACCCTTGCTTTCTCTCATTTTTAGCCTTTCACCTCTGGTTCAAGCACTCTTACCTTCCTCAGTGGCAAGCTAGTTCATACAAATTCTTCAAATGTGAACTTTACTCCCTGTGTCGGTATTTTGCAGAGCCTTTTCTGAAATCTTATATCCCTCTTTTTTGACCCTTTGCACACACAAATAAAATAACAAGGAAAAACTGGTTAGATGCTCTTATTTGGAGCTGTCATAGCACCTGTACTTCCCTGATATCGGTACTTATTGAAATTTACAGTGATTTTTCACTTAATGATATGCCTTCCCCAGTGGAGACAGTGATCATTTATAGTTATAGATGCACTCAGTATATGTTGAAATGCCTTGCACAGTGCTTGACATGATCAAAATACTTGTTAAATGGTGTTGAAAGGGTCTTGTTCATAAATATATAATAATGGGAATAATACCTTGCTCAAAGATTACTTTGAAGAATAAAACAGATAATACCTATCATAGTGCCTGACCCCCCCCCCAAATGTTATTTCTGTAGCTTTTTCTTCCTTCATGGGAAAAAAAAAGTGTTCATGGTATTAGGTATCTCCTTTCAAGTCCCAAGATCAGTATGTTAATCTAGTTGACAAAGATCTCCAACAAGTGACACATCCCTTCTGTGAAAAAGAAATGGGATGTTTAATTTTTATTTGAAATACATTTAGATCTTTGGATCATGCAAGCTGAATTCAGATGATAGGATCTTCACAGGAAAAAAAATTAAGTCTCAGACTGATTTTACACATTACCATTTTATCATTTGGTTCAATTATATAGAATGGGTTTTGGGGAAAAACCCATTTTATATTTCTCTATTCAACCAGCTCTGAAAGCTTCATTTATATGCATCCTCTGTCCTTAAGCTTCAGAGTCTCTCAAAGGAGAAAATAGAAAGCTCTTGAAAGAGTGGAGTTGAAGATGATGATAGTGACAGAATTAGTAATGGTGGAGGTTTCCAGCTATTGGCATTAACTGTCATTTAGCCATAGGTAGATCGTTCATTCATAAAAGAGGTATGGGTTTGTTTATTTTATATTTTCTAAGTGTAGAATAAATATCCTATTTAATGGCAACTAGAAAATCAGTAAAGGGTGTTGTATTCTCGCAAACAGGTTAAAGAAATGACAAATTCAGGTAGGGATGTGGTGTCATAAGATGAATCAATAAAATTTTTACAGTAATTATGTTTGTCTCTTCATTATAGAACAGGCCTTAAAGATTCACTGAACAGTTAAGAGTAGCTAAATTTTTCCCAGTGCAAAAATAGCTGCAAACCCAAATGGCTTAAAATAGGGCCAGATTTAGAGAATGGCAAAAACTCATACTGAAAGAGAAATTTTGTGTGTACACTGGGTAGACAATTGTAATGGCCACATTAACCAGCCTTTGATTTTATCCAGGTACATTTTAGTGGGATGACCATTGTAGCTGAGGGATTCTTTTTTCTTTTGCAGTTATGAACTGTGATTGGGGAGCATTAAGATATAGTCTTCATTGGCTTTAAAAGGTGTTCTAAATTTAAGTCACTTGCAAATTTTTCAAATTAACCTACATGGCATCTGGACTTTAAGGTTAATATTAGGACTATCAAAATTAACATGGTGAAAACCAAACATTGATTACTTTCTCCACTTCCAAACATGCTTTCCCCCATATTTCCCAGTAAATGGCATCACCATCCACCTAGCTCCACAAGCCAAAAATCTACACAATGTCTTGATTCTTCTCTTATTCCACACATCCAATCTGTCAGCAAGTTTTATTCCTTCTCCTTCCTCTTGGGAGAGACAACCTTCTTTGGAACCTGAGCATCCCTGAATACTCTTTTCGTACCTAGAATAAAAGGCCCTGATGGCTCTTTACTTGAGTAATTTCTGAGGATTATGTTTTCAGCAAGCAACCTTGAGGAATGATGCACTGCTTCCCTTGGGTCTGAAGAGCAGGCATGCTTACTGTTCGCCATGAAAGTGTTTGATTCCGTAAGCTCAGTGCTTCTCTGCCATAACAGTCTACCACGTCGAGACATCCATGGGTCAAATAAAAAATGGATAGTTTTTTTTAGTATAAATATGTCCCACTTAATATATTAGACATATTTATACTAAAAAGGTATGTTTTTTATCTGAAATTAAAATTTAACTGGGAACACTGCATTTTTAATTGAAACTTGTATTTAGATAATTGTACATTTACATGCAGTTGTAAAAAAAAATGATACAGAGAGATCCCTTATGCACTTTGCATAGTTTCCCCTAAAGGTAACATTGAACGAAACTGTAGTACAATATCACAGTCAGGATACTGACATTGACACAACCCACTGATGTTATTCACATTTCCCCAGTTGGGTTTGCATTCATTTGTGTGATGTGTGTGTGTGTGTTTGTGTCTGTGATTAGTTTCATACAATTTTATCATTATGTTTTGCATGTATCCACAATCACATTTTTGAACAGTTGCTTTACTGCAGAGGTCTTTTGTGTCACACTTTAATAACCATCTAATTGCTGTTTGTGTTTGCTCTATATCCTTTGTTCTTGCTGAAGTCATTTATTGTTTCTAGGTGTTTGGTTTTTGTTTTTTTGATCCGTTGGTATTTTTATATAGAATATTATCTACACATAGTTATATTTCTTTATAATGTGGATGCCTTTAATTTCTTTTTCTTATCTCATTGTAGTAGCTAGAACTTTCAGTACTATACTGAATAAGATTATTGAGAATGAACATCATTGCCTTATTCCTGATATTAGAAGAATTCAGTCTTTCACTATTAAGAAATACGTTAGCTGGAGGTTTTGTATACACATTTATCAAGTTGAGTAATTACCCTCTATTTCTAGTTTTCTGAGAGTTTTTTGCATGAATAGACATTTGATACTGACAACTTTTTTTTCTCCCTGTGACAATGAATATGAACATAAAATTTTCTTTCTTTAGATTTTTGATACAGTAGATTATGTTGACCTCTGAATGTTAGACCAGCTTTGCCATATTTTGGCTATAGAATCTAATTGTTTTTATACTTGATTGGATTTAATGTGTTAGTATTTTGTTAATGATTTTGGCATCCAAGAACATAGAAGATATTGTTTTCCAGTTTTCCTTTTTTGTACCGTTTTCTGATTTTGCTATCAAAATTAGGATAATACTGGTCTCATAAAATGAATATTGGGAAGTATTCCCTCTTTATTTATTTAATGTAATAGATTGCATAAAATTTGGTGTTAATTCTTTCTAAATGTTTGGCAAAATTCTCCAATAACCATTTGGGCCAAGATATTTCTTTTGGGGACACTCTTAAATGATGAATTCGTTTCTTCAGTGGTTTTCAGGCTGTTCAGACACATCTTTCATCTTGGTTGAATTGTGCTAGTTAGTGATTTGGGTAAATTTAGTCCATTTCTTCTACATTATTAAATTTGTGAGTATCAAGTTATTTATGATATTTCCTTATTATATCTTAAATGATAGCAGGATCTGTGGTGATATCTCCATTTCATTACTAATGTTGGTGATTTGTGTCTTTTTAAATTTTTGTCATTCTTGCAAGAGCTTTCTCAATTTCATTGATTTTTTTTAAGAGTCAGCTGTTTCGGGGCGCCTGGGTGGCACAGCGGTTAAGCGTCTGCCTTCGGCTCAGGGCGTGATCCCGGCGTTATGGGATCGAAGCCCCACATCAGGCTCCTCCGCTATGAGCCTGCTTCTTCCTCTCCCATTCCCCCTGCTTGTGTTCCCTCTCTCGCTGGCTGTCTCTCTCTCTGTCGAATAAATAAATAAAATCTTTAAAAAAAAAAAAAGAGTCAGCTGTTTCTTTCATTTATTTTCTCTGTTGTTTTTCTATTAAAATTTTACTTATTTCTGCGCAGCTCTTTATTATTTACAGGCATACATTGGTGATATTCAGGTTTGGCTCTAGACCGCAATAAAGTGAATATCACAATAAAGCAAGTCAAATGAATTTTTTGGTTTCCCGGTACATATAAAAGTTATATTACACTTTACTGTAGTCTGTTAAGTGTGCAAATAGCATTGCAATGTCCAAAAAATGTACATACTTGAATTAAAAAATATTTTACTGCTGAAAAAAATGCTAACCATCATCTGAGCTTCTGGTTAGTCATAATCACTGATCACAAATCACCATAAAAATATAATAACAATGAAAATTTTGAAATATTGTAAGATTACCAAGATGTGACACAGAGACACAGAGTGAACAAATGCTATTAGAAAAATGGTACCGAAAGTCTTGCTCATGCAGGTTGCCACAAACTTTCAATTTGTATCTCTTATATGGACTTTATGTAAGTCTCTACAATACACTTATAATAGAGTAGATTGGTGTCAACATTTTACCACTGTAAAGTGTGGAAAATTCATTTCCATTTTGGAACCTTTATCTTCTCCAGTTTTAAATATCATTGTCTTGAATGTCACATGGTGTTACAATTTGTGTTTTAATTATCAAATATGACTGATAAAACTCAGGAAGAAAATGATAGTCTATGGTATGTACCCATATTTCTGCTGTTTGTTAGTTCTTGTTCCTTCCTGCTGCACTGAGGTTCTTTCCTTTATCACTTCCTTTCTATTTGAAGATACTCTTAGTCCTAAAGGATCATTCTGCCAACAACCAATTCTGTTAGTTTTCCTTTGTCTGAGCATGTCTTTATTTTCTTTTAATTTTTGAAGGTTAATTTTGCCATGTATAGAATTCACTTTTGACAGTTCTATTCTTTGAACACTTGCAAAATACTGTAAAACTTTATCCTGACCTCCATAGTTTCAAACGAGAAATCTGCTGCTGTTTGACTAGTGTACCTTAATATAATGTAGGATTTCTCTCTGGCTACTTTTACTATTTTTTCATCTCTTTAAGTTAGTTTTCAGATGTGTATTTTGATGTAGATTTATTTGAATTTGCCTTGTTTGGAGTTTGATCGCTTTCTTGAATCTGTAGGTTTTTGTATTTCATCAAATTTGGGATGTTTTCACTCATTAACTCTTTGAAAACTATTTTAGTCCACTCTCTCCTCTCCTTTTGGGGTTCTGATGAAACAAATGTTGGATCCTTTGCTACTGTCACACGGACATTGGAGGATCTGTTTGTTCTTTTTTCAGTTTAATTTTTCAGTCTATTTAGATTGTGCAATTCTGTTTATCAGTTCTACAGTTTACCAGTATATACTCTTTCATCTTTACTCTTCTATTGATTTGGATCCAGCAGTGTTTTATTTCTATTGTATATTTCAATTCTATAATATCCATTTTGTTCTTTTTATAGCTCTGAACATATCACAAAACTACCTGTGCTACTACTTTTTTTCTTTATAAAATAAAACTTTGAATAATCTCTGAAATTCCTCCTGTATGATATTTTAGATCAGCTTGTCATAAAAATATTATAGGTAGGTAATTAAATCAGGTTTATTTTTACTCCCAAATTTTTACTTTGAAAAAAATTCAAATCTGTGGAAAAGTTGAACAGATAGCACATGAATAGCCATGTACCCTTTACAAATATTCATCAGTTGTTAATATTTTTCTACATTGTTTTATCTGATTCTATGTGTGTATAATGTCCATCTAATCTGTCTCTTCATATATAAATTTTTATTTCTTTAATTTTCTTTTTATTTTATTCCACATATAATTTTATTTCTTAAAGTATACTGCAGGGGCGCCTGTGTGGCTTAGTCAGTTAAACATCTGCCTTCATCTCAGCTCATGATCACAGAGTCCCGGGATTGAGCCCTGCATCAGGTTCTCTGTTCTGCAATGAGTCTGCTTGTCCCTCACCCTTCTCTCACTCTCTCTCTCTCTCTTTCTCAAATACATAAATAAAATCTTTAAAAAAAATAAGTAAAGTGTATTACAGCCATTATAATACTTTTCTCCTAAATATTTCAGTATGTATCACATAGGAATAACTTGAAAGGAGGAGGTATCTCTTCTTGAAAACTTGGTATTATGGAAAGAGGAGAAAGCAAGAATGTAAATTAAAGGGCCTATAGAAAAGAATGAGAATCAAAATGGAATGAATATCAAACAAAACCCAAAGAAGTTTTCTAGAACTAAGAGTGGAATCCAGATGCTGAAGTTGATAAAATGCATTCACGAGCTAAAACAGACATAGAAGCAACACCTGAGACATCCTACTTAAACAATTACACTTTATATATTTTTAAAGATTTTATTTGAGAGAAAAAGAGAGTGCTAGCAGGGGGAGGGGCAGAGGGAGAAGGAGAGAATCTCAAGCTGACTCCGCACTGAATGCGGATACTGCTGTGGGGCTTGATGTCATAATCCTGAATCATGACCTGAGCCAAAATCAAGATTAGGATGCTTAACCAACTGAGTCACTCAGGTCCCCCAACAATTGCACTTTAAAGATAAGGAAGAAAGCTTCAGGACTCCTGACGAAAAATACTAAATACATTACAAAGTAAATAAAATTTTGTCACTAACAGATTTCTCAACAGCAACATACAAAGCAAAACAGAGCAATGTTTTTTTTAATCAGGAAAAGAAAGTGGAGTACAAGAATTTTCTTTCAACTCAAGCTATCCATCAGATATCAAAACTATAAAGAAGAGACAAACAGTTGTAAACATGCATAAGTTTGGAGTTGTTGTTTTAGTTATTTACTTCTTAATTTTATGTTTTATTTTATGGAGGAGGTTTTAAAAGCCTTGGGTAGGAGGGAAAAACAGTAATATTTATTGCTACCTATTATGACCTAGATACACATAACAACTTTGACTTAGGTCTAATTATCTTTATTTTATAATGAAGAAACTGATACAGGAATTGTTTGACCAATGCGACTCCGTGAGTATGTGTCAAAGCCAGGACTCAAACCCTATTTTCTTTCACTCTGAAGCGTTGATCTTCTATATCATGCTCACTGTGGGTTCTCCATACTCATTGCCTACTCTGTAAATGCAACTACAGTTTTGTATTGTTTGTGGTGTTTTAATTAACAGAGAGAAATGATCCTCCTTACTACTTTATTTAATACTTTTTCTCTAACTGGTAAAGCTATTCATAATCCTCCTCAGCTGACAAGTAGTTCTGCTATTTTTGCAGTAGCTTGAGCTCAGAGCACAATAAAAAGCATAGTGGTTTAATTAAAGGCTTGAAAACAATCAATTCAAAAATACGATGGTTTTACATGCTCAGATTTCCTCCCTCAGAACCAATCATATCTGATAATAAAGACAAGAGCTGAAAGTCCTAAAACTTAGCTTTCAAATATTCGTTGAGACTGTTTTTGAATACATGTAAAATAAGCAGCACTTTCAATATAAGTACTATCCCCAATAGGAAATTAGCAGAGCATATTAGATTACAAACTTTAATAAACTGGTATTAGCATTATCACTTTCAAGCAGAGGACAAAGAGATCATTTGGTGCTATTTCTGAGACTATAGTGTCTTATCAGCTTCTGTGACAAACCACTCTCAAGTATCTAGTGCCCATGCTAATTAGTTTATAGCCTACCAGCCATGTGTCTACACGAAAGACAACAGAGCCATTCAAAACGTTCCTTCTTTCTCATAAAAGTCAAATACAAGCAATTCTTATTCAGCATAGATGCTAATGCAGGGAAACATAATGCTGTCTGGCTTCCAGAAGACAAGAGAAATATATCACCTAATTAAATCCCACATATTGTTTGAAAGTTGGCATAAGTCTTTGTGTCTGACTTCAGAGTTTCTAAAACACAGACTCACTTTACTAATCAAATAAATGGGTTAGAAAGTCCCTGACAAATGGAATTGGAATGCTTCAAAAGTTCCAGTCAGCTGTAGCCTTTGTACCAGTGACACCATAGTAGGACTTAGCATGGTCAATATATATTTTTAGCTGAACTGCCATTTCTATTACTGGAACAATTTTTTTTAGCAAGTTATAACTAGGACATATTAATTTTCACCATCCTAAAACTTGACAGAAATTGTCAGACCAAATATACTTTGAAGAATACAACAGATCTTCTTTGGTTCATAGACAATTTTAAAATATAACAGTGCCTAGGTCTCTCACCAGATCTCTCTTCTTAAACAGAGGACAGGATTTTAGATGATTTGGGTAATTCTTTTATTCTTTTAATCTTAATAATACTATTTATTTTATCACCTTCTCCTTTGATTTTGGTAAAACATCAAACCCTCCTTAAGATGGGAGAATTTGAAGGGATTGTGAGGCCAGCTTCATAATTTTGTTGTAAGAATTAGGGGGACAACACTGTAAGGCAGGTGCCCAGAAAAGGGTCTGGTGGATTGCAGGCACTCCATTCATATGAGTTTTTACCTTTGCCTTTGAAAAAATGGAATGCCATAGCTTAGGGTTATTTAAAAAAAAAGTGAAAGGTGATACAGAAAAGCAATATTTCAAAGGAATCTAAACTTAACTTGCAGTATAGTGCCTGGTAAAATTACTGTCACATAGTTAAATGAAAAAAATATATAGAAGCAATGAAGAAAAAAAGCAAATTTGAATGGAGTGGACACTAACTTTTAGCCATTCCTTTAATAAAATTACTAGTTTTACTTATTAATAATAAAATTACTAAAATTACTCTGCATGACTTGCTTCCTATGAAATAGCAGCCGGAAGTTAGTGTGAATAGCTAACAGAAGCAATCACATGTAAAAACAAGTGCAATAACAAAAGAGCCATAACCTCCTAGTATGTAAATTTCTAGATTACTTTAGGGAAGTTGGATTAATTCTTTCACCTCATTATGATCTAGCTCCACTTGATACAGTAGCAAAATAAGAGAGAGCATTCTGCCTAGTCATGGTATATGCAGCTCTGCAGAGGTACCAGTCTATAACCCACAACTAGCATAAGCTCCAGGAGAGCCAGTCCAGTGTCCCTGTATTAATTCACAGAATGATTGAGATTCATCTTCATTTCCTTACTAGATATAGAAGGGGCGATACTTTATTTTCATGGGGCCTCTCACCCTGAGTAAAGATAAGGACAATATGACCTTCCTAGAATTGACAGCTACTGCTTAAATTCTGCCCCATACGGGCAGAAGGCAAATTTGTTTATTTTTTCTTTAGTGGAAAATCAGAAATTTAATAGTCTGCAATGAGTTACCCCATTACTAATGCAGAATTAGCCAGAGTTGACTCTTTTCTTAGACCCCAAAGAGTGCCCAGCGTGAGCTCATTTTCTATAACTGTCACTTCACAAAGTGGAAAATTGAGGCAACAAGTCATGAATATAAACTCATCAATACCTGTTCTTGTCTCAGTTTATTTAGCTATTTTAAACCAAGAGATTGAAGTGTAAATACTTCATGGATATTAGTGANTTTTATTTTTTTTTTATTTATTTTTTTTTTTTAAAGATTTTATTTCTTTATTTGACAGAGATAGAGACAGCCAGTGAGAGAGGGAACACAAGCAGGGGGAGTGGGAGAGGAAGAAGCAGGCTCATAGTGGAGGAGCCTGATGTGGGGCTCGATCCCATAACGCCGGGATCACGCCCTGAGCCGAAGGCAGACGCTTTAACCGCTATGCCACCCAGGCGCCCCTATTTAGCTATTTTAAACCAAGAGATTGAAGTGTAAATACTTCATGGATATTAGTGATTCTTCCCATCTAATTAGATAGAATTTTTTAGTGTGCAATGGGGTGAATGAGAATGTTACATGCCGCATCCTAATTCTGTATAATTAAGGAGATATTAAAATCATTCCCTAAAAAGTAAGAGTAAACGGACTGATGAATTTGGTGTTTGGGGTCTATATGTTACTGACTAAGAGATGTTTGATGATTTAATTGCAAGTTAAGTAATAATGTTGGTAGCCTGTAGCTATAGCCATAGATGAACAGTGTAAATATTGTAGAGATCAGGAAAGTGAACCAGAAAACCTCTCAAAGCTTTTATGTATCAGATCAACTTTATCCTACCTATGGAAGAAGGGTCAGGTAAAGGTGAAATATACTAAAATAAGTAGATATGGTTGAGTGAGGAAAGAGAAAAAGGAATCACACACATATACTTAATTTTAAAAATGCATTATATCATCTTCAAACCATTGTGTTATGCCTCTATATGTTAAAGAAAATATTAGAAACTATGTTTTTTGTATTGCAGACTCTCTGTGAAGATATTTCTATGCAATGTCATGAAATTTTTTAAGACAGTTTCATATTTATTTTTTTATTTTTATTTTTTTTAAAGATTTTATTTTTTATTTATTCGACAGAGATAGAGACAGCCAGAGAGAGGGAACACAAGCAGGGGGAGTGGGAGAGGAAGAAGCAGGCTCATAGCAGAAGAGCCTGACGTGGGGCTCGATCCCAAAACGCCGGGATCACGCCCTGAGCCGAAGGCAGACGCTTAACCGCTGTGCCACCCAGGCGCCCCTAAGACAGTTTCATATTTAAATAAAACCTACAGATACAAATATGAAATTATAGTGATGATGAAATGTTATCATTTTCTTTTTAGAAATTTAGATCAGCTGTAAGAACTTCTTGAAAGAGCATTGAAAAGACATTTAGACATTAAATAACTCACTTTGAATCTAGTATCCTTTTTAGCCCGAGACCAACTCTGCCAGTTGAGAATGTGAATTTTTTAATTTCCCTGGCCTTCTGTTTGTTTATTTTTCTTTGTTTGGTCTGTGAATATTTTAGTAAGGATTCACTTTAGAAGTAATCCTCGTCCTTGTTTTTGCTTTGCAATGTTTGAGAAAATGACTAGAGGAGCTTTAATGCTGTCTTGTTCATCAGCGTGCATCAGATAAAAGATTAAAAACAATACCTAGAGCGTAGCTCTCAACTTGGGTTTCTGTCTGTTGAATTTTAATTCCTGGTGAGATTCTTGTTCCGACAGAAAGTAAATAAATAAATAAGTTCATAAATTCCACTGATTTCAGCAGGCTATGTCACTGGGGATGCATTATTTTTAAACCAAAATATCATCAGTGGTTTACCTGATTGCGTTAGAGACTCCAGCCCTCCATGATTACTTGTCAAGACTAGCACCACCTGTTTACCATGCAGAGGCTTTGAACATTAATAAGGGAAGCAAAGGAAAAGTTGGTGAGCAGCCTCACCAGGCAGTTGGTTGGTAAGGATATGCACATGACATGGCACAGTTTGCCTTTTCAGGACTTTGAGACATTTGAGCAAGTACCATTGGTTTCCACTTCCCCGTCTTCTGTTTGGATCTTCTACTTTGGGAGGTAAAATAGTGGGTGTTGGGAGTGAGATGCAGGCCATGGAATGTGGAAACCTGTGCAACTTTTGGGCTGCAAGTGCCAGTATTTTGCCTCTAGAGTGTGTCAGAATTCACGAAGTGATGGTATTTACTCTTCATCTGGCTGGGGAGCAAAGGAGTGTGGCACTAACACCTGTTAAGGAAATTACAGGTGGAAGCAATTACTGAGTTGGGGGCATTAAGGAGAAACAATTATGCACATTTTCAGTCTAATGTGATGATAGCCTCAGGTTTCTGGACCCTTGCCAAGCCAATTGCTTGAGTTGTAAAAACTGAAGCACCTGGCTTTTAAAATTTAGGACACTTGTTTTGAGCTTGTTGATTGGTTCACTGTGAAAGGAGTGCAAAATAAAGAATATGGCTTTTTTAGAAGGAAGTTTCATAAATTTTACTACACAAGCTTAATTTTTTTAAATAGTACTATGGTAGGTTTATAGCCTTTATTCTGGTTTCTGCTGTCAAATATGTTTATATATTCAAGATTTATTTATTGAAACAGTCTTCAAATACTTTCTGAGTGTCTCTTTATAGATATCACAGACACACAACTATGAATAAGAGAAACAAGACCCCTTCTCTCATAGAGGTTGTGGTCTAGAAAGGTCTGTATCTATACACCAGTGATATATGTGTGATAGAAGTCACGAGAGACATCATGGGATTATGCAGTTGGAGACACAATACAGTTTGGAGGAGAAATACCAGGAAAATGTTTCCTAAAGAAGTGGCTTTTAAGATGAAGATTAAGAGGTGAGTTGGCCAGATGAAGAGTGATAAAAAATATTTCAAACATAAACAATACCATGTACAAAGGCTCTTAGATAAGGAGGAACTTGTCACACAAGAGGAAATGAAGAAAGGTTGGTTTGGAGTAAGTCAAAATGAGCCAGGAAGAGGTTGGCTCAACAGCAGAGTTCAATTTGCCCACAACTTTGTAGGTCCTGGTAAGGAGCTAGACTTGATTCTAAAATAGTGAGTAACTACTGAGAGATGTAAGCATGGAAGTTTTCAGAGCCGACTGATGCATTAACAGATCTGAGCACCTACTAGATACCAGTCATTATGCCGGTAATTGGGGTATAAGGTCAATGTGAGATGGTCCCTGTCTTCCAAGAGCTTACCACCTTAAATGGGAAACAAGAACATTTCCCATTGTAATAATGGGTTTAGGTTTGAATGGAAGCACGAACCAAGTATTACTAGAGCTATGAGGAGAAGCAAAGAAACAGGTCTTGAACTCAGCCTTTAGTCAGGATGAGTGGGTGTCCCCTTTAGTCAGGATGAGTGGGTGTGCCGGAAAGATGAGTGAGTGTATGTTATGTAAAAGATACTCTGTTTACAGGTATATTTGATTCAAGTCTGGAAGAACTTGAAGGAGTTAGGTTACATGAAACAAAAGTTAGGAGAGCCTTCCAGATAAAGAGAAAAGTATGCCCAGAGACCTGTTTGGCACACATTGAGAATTGTCTGAAGATTTAAGGATAGCTAGAGAAAAGGGTGTGGGTAGGAGTGATGCAGGAAATGTAGCCAGAAAAGTTTATGTAGCATATTTTTGCCCTGTTAAGGAGTGAGAGATTTTAAGAGATTTGTATATTGTATCACCTTCTATTTTTGTCACTATTCACCAAACAAAATTCTAAACTTTGCCTTTGCAAAACAAAGCAAAACAAAACCAAACAAAAAAAACCCATTAAATGGGTCAGTTCTCAGTAATATGGGTTATTGTTCTAACCATTTCTGTCACTTTTCAAAAGTCTACAAGAATTTATACGTATTCAACAAAATGTTAATTTATGCTTCAGGAAAAAGAACAGAGGAATATATACCTTAAGGTGATCTTTTTTTGCATTTTGGATCTGAGTTTTGCATCAACCTGAAAAATGGAATACATTTTCAAAGGAGACATCAAATGCTCAACAGAGAAGAAGAAAAATGTCCCTATTTATCATGTTCCTGCAATCACTGCTGAGTGATGTATTGTGATTACAACTTTTTTTTTTAATTGGCAGGCTTCTGGGATGCTATGGGAATTGGTGACAAGATGATGGATCAGTTTCTCCATATTGGCTGGTTGATCCAACAACATAAAGCAGATATTGACATTTGTCATTCAACATTGGAGCCGTACAGACTCCTCTGCTGATTAGTCAAATATTTCACCTCCCTTTAATTAATGTTTTAAGAGAAGAGCCTCACAGAGATGCTCAAGGGAGCAAAGTTTTACAATATAATGGAAAGGAAAGGTTACACAGTACCAGTTGAATAAGAAGAAGTGAGCATGGGGGGGAGGAAGAAATCAATGACAATGTTTGAACAGCTTAACCCTGTTGGCACTTGCATGTTAATAGATTATTTATGCATCACTTTGCCAGCAAGAAGAAATTAGTATGATTAACATTTTCTGTTTATTGACTGCTCATCACAAATTGGAAAAAAATGTTTACATGTATTTTTGTTTATTACCTTGAAAAATCATTGACAAGAAAGGTCAGGAGAAGAACTCATATTCTCATCTAAACTCAACTTTATCCTAATTAAAAAAAAACAGTGTAAATGAACAGAATGTATTTTTCATTGTGCTGTGAAGAAAAAGGAAAATTATGTTATTTCCAGAGAAAAGCCTTTTCAAATAGGTAGTTAGGAAAGAGCTTTGAAGTTTGACATGAGTATAATCTCATTCTTTTAGTTAAAAGTCAAGGACTTTCAAAGAATCTTCATAATGTTGGCAGAAAATTTTTACTCCTTCTGTGCCTCCCCCATCCTCATCATTTCTAAGTTTCTGTGACCATACAACTCCAATCATCTGAAGATGAAGAGAGATGAAAACTTATCCTGTAATAGAGACAGTGAAACAGAGATACTTACGGAAGAATCCAGAAAGGGTTTGCAGCTGAACTAATGTGAGTTCACTCCTTGGTGAGTTATAGATAGAAACCACACCGGATGGAGTTATCACACAAAGCAAACTTTATTTGCAGCAAATAAGGAGATCACATGGGGAGTAACTTCCAGAGCCATGACTCCCTGAGCAAGGGTGAATGGATTCCTTTTATTCAGGGTTAGGATGAATATTTAAGTAGGGAAAACTTATCTATGCAGAGGCTGGCATAAGGTCGCCCATGAGCTTTAAGGAAACGTGCCTATGCAAACATTGTAGGTTATGTAAATAAGTTTTGTGCTTCTTCTAGGGCAGGAATTTTAGTATTATAATGAGGTAAATGTAACTTGTTCATTCCATGTATTATTACATGGTCCATCTGCACATGTGTGAGTTGGAGGTTGAGCTCAAACTTGTCGGGGTGGTCTGGGCTGACTGGAGCTCTTCCTCAGGGCAGTCATTATTGTTTAAGGGGGGTATTTTAGGTTTCTGGTTTGGGATGTTATGACTGCTGGGTCTTTTGTCTGAGTTAAGAGATAAACTGGAGAGAAAAGCTTAAGGAAAATTATGAAACAAAGGTTGGTTGGTACAAGCAGGTGGGCAGTAAAGGTCAAGTGTTGGGATCTAGCTGGTGACAGGTTTAGATTTCTACTTTATATATCTTAAAAATTCACAAATATATGTTAGATATTATTTAGGGAAAATGAATGTTGGAGTCTAAGTCTTATGAAAAACAAATCCACAAAGATCTCAGCTGTATAAATAACCATAAGAACAGGGACCAAATGTAGGATAACAAACCTGGGATGGATTTCCAATTGTCCTGTCTTGATTTTTGGCAAACTGAAATAAATGTAGACTCCAGAGATAGGCATATTTTGATTTGAAACTTGTCTCTTACTTTCCATAAGTAACCTTGGACAAGACTTAGAAAATTGAAGCACCCTAAAGATTTTGTGAGGTTAAAGAAAAAATCTCTCCTTCCCTTTTTCTATTTGTCTATCATCTACCTATCATCTATCTAAACACTTTAATCATCCTTCTCTTCACCTTCCCATCTACCTAGACCTCCTACTGATCATTTTGAGACTGGTAGAACAAAGAACAATCCTATTGTTGCTAATTAAGCCTCCAACTTTCAAGAAATGTCATATTCTTTATTTTTATCGAAACATTCACTGGATTCAGCAAGGGATTATAGATTTCGAAGTGGCATTGTTACAATCAATGCTTAGCATTCACAAGATTGAATAAAGACGGTGCCACCTCTTAGGAAAATATTTAGGAAGAGTTTCTTGTGATATAAAATCATGTTTTCTTCCTAGGAAGAAAGAAGTGTCCTTTATTTCTATGATATGCTCTTCTGAAATCTAGTCCTTATCATCAGAATAAATGTGAATGTTTGATATCTATGATTCTCTGAATTAAAGAGGATACAGTGAGAACAAAACTAATGCTGAGAAACCAATTTGGAAAGAAAAGTGAATGTGAACAAAGATTTACACATAGATTTCATTATTTTAAATTTCCTGAAAGGAGCCCTAAAATAATTTTTTGTAGTTATATTTAAAAGTAATTTTCAGGGTGCCTGGGTGGCTCAGTTGGTTAATTGTCTGGCTCTTGATTTCAGCTCAGGTCATGGTTTTTGAGTCGTGAGATCTAGCCCCATGTGGAGCTCCGCTCTGGGAGTGAAGTCTGCTTAAGAATCTGTCTCTCCTCTTTCCTGTGCACCACCCCACATTTGCACATGCATGGATGTGTGTGCTCTTTCTCTAAAAAAAAGAAAAAGAAAAGTATTTTTCATTTTGTCAAAGAAATATACATATTCACATATATTTCAAAAAAGTGAGAGTACAAAACTTATAATAAAAATTACCACAAATCCCATTTGCAAGGACATACCTTTTTATTTTCATTATTTATACCATATTATTAATTAACAGCATAATACTGTTTCTTGATTTTCAATTTTAGCCTTCATTGGTTGATTTTCTATTGAGGATTAGAATTTAGATTTTTTAATTGCGCTTATTCACATTTAAACAGTTTCCCTTTCCCTGTTCTATCAAAACAAATGTATCACTATTGTGGATCAATCAGTATTTAAGGTTAACCTTATTATAATTCGGGAAGTCTTATACATGGAGAAGCTACATGATATATTATGAGTACATAGTTTTTCTTGTACATTTTGTTTTCCTTGAAATTAACTATTGTCTGCACATACACACCATACACTTTTGTTTATACTGGCTGTTGATTCTGGCAGCTCTACCTCTCACCTGTCTTTCAAGACCCACATGACATAGATTAAGTAGAGGTAGCTCTCCGTGCAAGATTTTGCATGCACAAATTTAAAAAGAAGGCCAGCTTAAAGCCTATCTCAAAATATATTCCTATATTTGATCTCATATTTCATAGTGGTGGCATCAAATTCAGAGTTGGGATAAGGTGAAAGCTTTCCCTAATCCCGACCTTCCTTGTTCTTTAATATGGAAAACGAGTGTTATGGTATGTATGTATGTATTTACTTATTTATATACTATTGATGGAGAATCTTCAACACTGTTCTCCAATAATCCACCTTCTTCAACCAGATGACCACTCTTAAGTTTCTACTATGCAGAAATTCTAGAACTCTCACTGATCTTTCATAGTTTGAATGTAGCTTATTTCCTTTTGTGATTCCTCTTGTAATTTAGACTTGAGAATGAGATAGTAATTTTCTGTAGCAATTTAAAGACAGAAGTAAATGGAGCAGGATCCAGGATGTGACTTAGGGGAACATAGAACTTCAGCAACAGTTGATGCAGAAGGAGTCAAAAGTCACAGCGGGGGGCGGGGGGGGGGCGCCTGGGTGGCGCCGTTGTTAAGCGCCTGCCTTCGGCTCAGGCTCAGGGCGTGATCCCCACGCTCTGGGATCAAGCCCCACATCAAGCTCCTCCCCTGGGAGCCTGCTTCTTCCTCTCCCACTCCCCCTGCTTGTGTTCCCTCTCTCACTGGCTGTCTCCCTCTCTGTCAAATAAATAAATAAAATCTTAAAAAAAAATCACAGCAGGGAAGTCCAGTTTTTATTGCTCAGAAATTTGGGTTTCTTGTCTGTGTCCTCACTTTACCTGCAGCACATCACCTGGAAGTTCATGCAATCCAGACCTACTGAATCAGACCTACTCAAATTTGAAAAGCACTGATCCAAGTGGATAGTTGATGTTGAACTTGGTAGACAGCTGAAACTATTCAATTGTGTCTCCTCATCCAGATTAGTCAGGAAAAGGTTGGAACTTGGCATCAAGGAAAAGAAAGGACAGATATTAAAACAAAACTGAAAATACCAAGGCAAAAGGAAAATAGATGGGTATTAAACTAGCATAGTTCTGGAATGGCAAGAAACTCATTATGAAAAGAGTAAAATAGGGTAAAGATGAAGGTGTAAGCAAGGCAGAAATGATGGAGGATGTCAAGTGCTTTACTAAGGGCTTTAAATTTTATCTTGTAGGAAGTTGGATATCATTGGAACGTGTTAAGAGGTAGAGTTATATAATCCATTTTTCATTTTAGGCAGATTAATCTGTCTGCACTGCAGAAGATATCTTGGACTTGGAAAAGAGAATGGAGAAGAGACTAGTTGAGAGATGTTGCCATTGTTCTAAACAGTTGATGAAGGTTTGAATTAAAACAACAATAATAGGAACTAAGAAGATGAAGTACATTGGGGCCAAATTAAGGATGTGAAATGTTGGACTTGTGTGGCTTAATGACAGAAGTAATTGGGCAATACAGTTGATCTTAGGAAAAGTAAGTCATATTCTAGTTTAGTTCTTTGGTTAGTAGAGTAAGCTAATTTATTTTGCAGTATAATGGGCTTCCTTGTATTCACCAAAAATATATGTTCTGTAAGCATATTACAAAAATTGCCTGAACTACCAGGGACATCATAAAGATGAAGAAATGACATAAAATGGCATGGTTTTATAGGGGGCTCTGTCAACTGGTTATCAACATTCTGTCCCTTTCCTAAAGAAATTCCTAAAGAAGTTCTATTCAACCATTAATCCTTCTTCTGTGTAGCCCTTGTGACTCAGGGGATGCTGACCTCCTACCAACACTGGGCATAAATTCTGATTAATTCAGCGAGTGTATGACATTTGCCTGGTAATTCTTTTTGATTATGGTGTGGACATATGGCAGAAATTGGCCACATCAAATTAAGTGGAAGAATTTATACTCCACATTTGAGGGAGCTCTTTTGCCTTCTCTCCTCCATCCATTCATTCATTAGCTTCTCTTTCTTCTAATGTGAATGAAAAGCGTAGGTTTCCCATTTTCTACTGGCAGCCATCTATTACTAAGAGGGGAGCTACTCTGAAGATGAAGCAATGTATAAATGGTATATCACATATATGAACACAACCTTGCTCCTCATTGATATTTCTGAGCTACTGAATCAAACAACTCTGAAGCTGGCCTTCATTATGGACTTACTGTTATATAAGATAGTAAATGTTTTGTTTGTTTAAGCCAAAGAGAAAAAGAAGGAAAAAAGTTATGTTCAAGTCTTCACCACTGGTACCTGTGACCTTATTTAGAAATGGGGTTTTTTGAATGCAGTTAGTTGAAAGGAGGTCACACTAGATTAGGTTGGGACCTGATCCAATGATTGGTGTCCTTAAGAAAGGAGGAGAAGCCAGAAAGAGACAAAAAGCAAAAGCCATGTGAAGACAGAGGCAGAAAATAGTTATACAGCTGTGAGGCAATGAATACCCAGAGCCATCAGAAGTTGAAAGAAGCACACACACACAAATCCTCCCCTTGAGAATTCAGAGGGAGCATGGCTCTGCCAACACCTTGATTTCAGACTTTTGGCTATCAGAACTGTGAGGATTAATTTCTGTTATCTTAAACCACCTAGTTTGTGGTAATTTGTTATGGCAGCCCTAGAAACTACTATCCATAATTTTGAAAACATCTTTTTATAAAATTGTCTCATTAATGTAAGAATAAATTATCTAGAGCTTATAATTCTTACTCCTTCTTTTCCCTCCTTTTGGCTAAAAAAATAGTAAGATGAGGATTTTCTCTTTTAAATTATTTAATCTCTCATTGTGAATGAGGAGGGATGTGAGTAGTCTTAGTTTTATACGCTCAGGGTAGAATGGTGGTATGGTTGGAGAAGAAAACAACATGGTATTTTGCGGTACAGGGTCTAAAACAGAAGGAAACTTTTTTTTTTCTTTTTTTGCCAAATATGAGTTCTAGTAAGGTTAACAAAGAGAAACTAAATTAATTNATTTATATACTATTGATGGAGAATCTTCAACACTGTTCTCCAATAATCCACCTTCTTCAACCAGATGACCACTCTTAAGTTTCTACTATGCAGAAATTCTAGAACTCTCACTGATCTTTCATAGTTTGAATGTAGCTTATTTCCTTTTGTGATTCCTCTTGTAATTTAGACTTGAGAATGAGATAGTAATTTTCTGTAGCAATTTAAAGACAGAAGTAAATGGAGCAGGATCCAGGATGTGACTTAGGGGAACATAGAACTTCAGCAACAGTTGATGCAGAAGGAGTCAAAAGTCACAGCGGGGGGCGGGGGGGCGCCTGGGTGGCGCCGTAGTTAAGCGCCTGCCTTCGGCTCAGGGCGTGATCCCCAAGCTCTGGGATCAAGCCCCACATCAAGCTCCTCCCCTGGGAGCCTGCTTCTTCCTCTCCCACTCCTCCTGCCTATGTTCCCTCTCTCACTGGCTGTCTCCCTCTCTGTCAAATAAATAAATAAAATCTTAAAAAAAATCACAGCAGGGAAATCCAGTTTTTATTGCTCAGAAATTTGGGTTTCTTGTCTGTATCCTCACTTTACCTGCAGCACATCACCTGGAAGTTCATGCAATCCAGACCTACTGAATCAGACCTACTCAAATTTGAAAAGCACTGATCCAAGTGGATAGTTGATGTTGAACTTGGTAGACAGCTGAAACTATTCAATTGTGTCTCCTCATCCAGATTAGTCAGGAAAAGGTTGGAACTTGGCATCAAGGAAAAGAAAGGACAGATATTAAAACAAAACTGAAAATACCAAGGCAAAAGGAAAATAGATGGGTATTAAACTAGCATAGTTCTGGAATGGCAAGAAACTCATTATGATAAGAGTAAAATAGGGTAAAGATGAAGGTGTAAGCAAGGCAGAAATGATGGAGGATGTCAAGTGCTTTACTAAGGGCTTTAAATTTTATCTTGTAGGAAGTTGGATATCATTGGAACGTGTTAAGAGGTAGAGTTATATAATCCATTTTTCATTTTAGGCAGATTAATCTGTCTGCACTGCAGAAGATATCTTGGACTTGGAAAAGAGAATGGAGAAGAGACTAGTTGAGAGATGTTGCCATTGTTCTAAACAGTTGATGAAGGTTTGAATTAAAACAACAATAATAGGAACTAAGAAGATGAAGTACATTGGGGCCAAATTAAGGATGTGAAATGTTGGACTTGTGTGGCTTAATGACAGAAGTAATTGGGCAATACAGTTGATCTTAGGAAAAGTAAGTCATATTCTAGTTTAGTTCTTTGGTTAGTAGAGTAAGCTAATTTATTTTGCAGTATAATGGGCTTCCTTGTATTCACCAAAAATATATGTTCTGTAAGCATATTANATTTGAAAAGCACTGATCCAAGTGGATAGTTGATGTTGAACTTGGTAGACAGCTGAAACTATTCAATTGTGTCTCCTCATCCAGATTAGTCAGGAAAAGGTTGGAACTTGGCATCAAGGAAAAGAAAGGACAGATATTAAAACAAAACTGAAAATACCAAGGCAAAAGGAAAATAGATGGGTATTAAACTAGCATAGTTCTGGAATGGCAAGAAACTCATTATGATAAGAGTAAAATAGGGTAAAGATGAAGGTGTAAGCAAGGCAGAATTGATGGAGGATGTCAAGTGCTTTACTAAGGGCTTTAAATTTTATCTTGTAGGAAGTTGGATATCATTGGAACGTGTTAAGAGGTAGAGTTATATAATCCATTTTTCATTTTAGGCAGATTAATCTGTCTGCACTGCAGAAGATATCTTGGACTTGGAAAAGAGAATGGAGAAGAGACTAGTTGAGAGATGTTGCCATTGTTCTAAACAGTTGATGAAGGTTTGAATTAAAACAACAATAATAGGAACTAAGAAGATGAAGTACATTGGGGCCAAATTAAGGATGTGAAATGTTGGACTTGTGTGGCTTAATGACAGAAGTAATTGGGCAATACAGTTGATCTTAGGAAAAGTAAGTCATATTCTAGTTTAGTTCTTTGGTTAGTAGAGTAAGCTAATTTATTTTGCAGTATAATGGGCTTCCTTGTATTCACCAAAAATATATGTTCTGTAAGCATATTACAAAAATTGCCTGAACTACCAGGGACATCATAAAGATGAAGAAATGACATAAAATGGCATGGTTTTATAGGGGGCTCTGTCAACTGGTTATCAACATCCTGTCCCTTTCCTAAAGAAATTCCTAAAGAAGTTCTATTCAACCATTAATCCTTCTTCTGTGTAGCCCTTGTGACTCAGGGGATGCTGACCTCCTACCAACACTGGGCATAAATTCTGATTAATTCAGCGAGTGTATGACATTTGCCTGGTAATTCTTTTTGATTATGGTGTGGACATATGGCAGAAATTGGCCACATCAAATTAAGTGGAAGAATTTATACTCCACATTTGAGGGAGCTCTTTTGCCTTCTCTCCTCCATCCATTCATTCATTAGCTTCTCTTTCTTCTAATGTGAATGAAAAGCGTAGGTTTCCCATTTTCTACTGGCAGCCATCTATTACTAAGAGGGGAGCTACTCTGAAGATGAAGCAATGTATAAATGGTATATCACATATATGAACACAACCTTGCTCCTCATTGATATTTCTGAGCTACTGAATCAAACAACTCTGAAGCTGGCCTTCATTATGGACTTACTGTTATATAAGATAGTAAATGTTTTGTTTGTTTAAGCCAAAGAGGAAAAGAAGGAAAAAAGTTATGTTCAAGTCTTCACCACTGGTACCTGTGACCTTATTTAGAAATGGGGTTTTTTGAATGCAGTTAGTTGAAAGGAGGTCACACTAGATTAGGTTGGGACCTGATCCAATGATTGGTGTCCTTAAGAAAGGAGGAGAAGACAGAAAGAGACAAAAAGCAAAAGCCATGTGAAGACAGAGGCAGAAAATAGTTATACAGCTGTGAGGCAATGAATACCCAGAGCCATCAGAAGTTGAAAGAAGCACACACACACAAATCCTCCCCTTGAGAATTCAGAGGGAGCATGGCTCTGCCAACACCTTGATTTCAGACTTTTGGCTATCAGAACTGTGAGGATTAATTTCTGTTATCTTAAGCCACCTAGTTTGTGGTAATTTGTTATGGCAGCCCTAGAAACTACTATCCATAATTTTGAAAACATCTTTTTATAAAATTGTCTCATTAATGTAAGAATAAATTATCTAGAGCTTATAATTCTTACTCCTTCTTTTCCCTCCTTTTGGCTAAAAAAATAGTAAGATGAGGATTTTCTCTTTTAAATTATTTAATCTCTCATTGTGAATGAGGAGGGATGTGAGTAGTCTTAGTTTTATATGCCCAGGGTAGAATGGTGGTATGGTTGGAGAAGAAAACAACATGGTATTTTGCGGTACAGGGTCTAAAACAGAAGGAAACTNTAGGAAACTTTTTTTTTTTTTTTACCAAATATGAGTTCTAGTAAGGTTAACAAAGAGAAACTAAATTAATTTAAAAAATCAACCTCCTGGAATGTGGTAAGATAAATAAAAGTTTCATGTATAAGCTGAATCAAATAACTTTAGAAACATTAGAAGTTTGAAGATTAACATTTTATAGTTTGCTTGATTGATCTATAAAATCTGTTAAAGAAATGAATTGTTATTACCTTTTATAATCAGATACTTCATATACAGTCTACATTATTTGATTTTTTTCCCCCAAGATTTCTTTATTTTAGAGAGAGAGTGTGTGTGTCCTGGTGGGCGGTGAGGCGCAGAGGATGAGGGAGAGAGAGAATCTTAAGCAGACTCTGAGCACAGAGCCAGACATGGGGCTCCATCTCTCAACCCTGAAATCATGACCTGAGCTGAAACCAGGAGGCAAATGCTTAACCAACTGTGCCACCCAGCTGCCCCATTTGAGTCTTTAAATTAAATTTACCATGTCAGTGAAGAGTGACCACTAGAATATCTTTAAATTGCTGGAATTTGCATAGGCTTACTCTTTCACTTTCTGTTTTGAAGCCCCTATGGATTCCTTTTTTATCTCATCCTGTTTTTATTCATTACAATCTCCCATTTCTTCATTTGTTTGCAATATGCAAACAGCCATTTCCTTGTCATTTTTATACAGAGGGAGAGTTGTACCTTGCCTCTTGAATGCTGTTATTTATTTCTCTGTAAATCTGTACAATTTTAATTAGATGTAATTGTTTATTATTAAATTGAAGCTTGATTTTCTTGCTTTTGTGAAGAAAAGCCTAGAAGTACTCCCTGGTTAGTGAAAATGTTTATATTGAAAGAATGAGATATTAGTACATATACTTTGAATTTAGCATACCATTTAGATATGTAGGTATAGGCATATAGATATTTGGATCTAGAGATATGTTTATGTGATAATGTATGCTAAGTGTGAACAAATGCATATTTTCAGGTTTATATAGTGATGTTAAATATAGAGTTGTAATATACTGATTTTGATTTTTGCCAGGAGAGTAAATTAGCAGGGGTGGCTGGCTATTGGTACTTCTCCCACAGAAATCAACTTGGAAAAAAACTATAGACATGAGGGNGGAAATCAACTTGGAAAAAAACTATAGACATGAGAGAATAAAACATGGATTGTAGGAACCATCTCCCAAAGAGAAAACTCCCAAAGAGTTGTCTGAATACCATATTGAGTTGGGTGTGTTGGGAAGAGGTAAGTGAGTGCAGCCTAGGAGGAAGG
>NC_048224.1:17433684-17612459 GCF_002007445.2 Ailuropoda melanoleuca | reverse complement strand
AAAAAAAAGTGTTCATAAAGCTGTGGAAAAATTAGAATTCTGCATGCTGTTAGTAGAAATGAAAAAGGCTATTTGGTAGGTATGAGAACTTGGGAAATTATTCAACCCCTCTGTGCCTTGATTTTATCATGTGTAAAATGAGGCTAGAAAAGAATACTCATAAGGCTATTAAGAATATATATATATATATATATAGCCATTTTATATATAAATATATATGTGTGTGTGTATATATATATACTTCCAAAGTGATTNTTTCAACTATTCTGTGCAAACAAAAGATAATTCCACTGAATTATCTATCTTGCTTCATTTCTAAACAAAGATATCAATGAAGTTATAGTATAAATGTCTTTAAATATATTTTTAAGTATCATAGTGTATTTATGAACATTTTTTTTTGTAATGGACTTAATGCAAAAGAAGCATATAATGTAAAATGTGGAAAGTTCCTTTCTTCTCCCTTCTATAATCCCACTCTTCTCCAGAGGTATTTGTAATTATTAATTTCATGTTACANTATCATGTACCAGGTAATGTTATGTGTGTGCATATTTATATTTCAGCTATATTTATATATTTATATATATAATCTATACACACACACACACAAAACATGGCCTGGTATATAACAATCACTTTGGAAGTATTGTTTCTTAGTGTTATTACTATAAACAAGTCCTTTTTTTCTACATCTTGACCCACACTNAAGATAATAAACATACCCATCAACTCCAGAAATTTGCATGGGCCCCTTTTGGTTTGTTTTTGTTTGTTTGTTTGTTTTGTGGTGAGAACACTTGACATGAGATCTCACCTCTTAAATTTTTAATGCATAATCCCTTAGGTTAACTACAGGCACTCTTGAATTTACTCATTTTGTATAATTTTAACTTTATATCCATTGAACAGCAACTCTCCCTATCCTCCTCGTCCACCCCCTGGCAACCAGCATTTTGTTGTCTGCTTCTGTAAGTTTGACTTTGAGAAGACTCATATATGCCCCCATATAAGAGCAATGGAACAGTATTTATCCTTCTGTGACTGATTTATTTCACTTAGCATACTGTCTTCTAGGTCCACCCATGTTGTTGTAAATGGTATGATTTCTTTCTTTTTGAAGACTTATCAATCTTCAATTGTGTACATATACCACACCAATTAATTCACAGATTTAATGTTGTTTCTGCTAAAATGTGTATTTTATAGAATCCCAATGGCATTTTTTTTTACAGAAATAAAGGAAAAAAATATAAAATTCATTTGGAATCACAAAATACCCCAGTTAGCCAACGTGATCTTGAGGTAAAAGAACAAATCTGGAGGCATTATATTTCCTGATTTCTTAATGTCTTACAAAGGTAAAGTAATTAAAATGGCGTGTAACTGGCATAAAGACAGGAAAGTAGACCAATGGAACAGAAGAGAGAGCCCAGAAGTAAAGTCATGCACATACAGTCAACTGATCTTTGGTAAGACTGCCAAGAATACACATGGGAAAATGGCAATCTCTTCAACAAATGGTATAGGGGAAAATGGTTATCCAAATTCAAAAGAATGGAATTGTTGGAACACTATCTTATACCATAGATAAAAATCAACTCAAAATCGATTAAAAACTGAAACATAAGACCTGAAATTATTAAAACCCTAAAAGAAACCACAGGGAAAAAGCTTATGACACTGGTTTTGGCAATAATCTCATGGAGATGAAAGCAAAAGCAAAAACCAAGTAGAGAAGTGGGACTGCATCAAATAAAACAGCATTTGAACAGCAAAGGAAACAATCTGCAAAGTAAGAAAGCAACCTATGGAATGGGAGAAAATATTTGCAAAGCATTTATCTGATAAGACCCCTTATAAGGGGTTAATATCCAAAATAATATAAGGAATTCCTACAATTCAGTAGCAAAAACCAAGAAAAAAATGAAACAAAGAATTTGATAAAAAATGGTCTAAGGACTTGAATAGATGGTTCTCCTAAGAAAATATGCAAATGCTCAGAAAATATATGGAAAGGAGTTAAAAATCACTAATTATCAGGGAAATACAAATCAAAGCCAAATGAGGTGTCGCCTCATACCTCTTAGGATGGCTATCATTAAAAAAAAGTGTTCATAAAGCTGTGGAAAAATTAGAATTCTGCATGCTGTTAGTAGAAATGAAAAAGGCTATTTGGTAGGTATGAGAACTTGGGAAATTATTCAACCCCTCTGTGCCTTGATTTTATCATGTGTAAAATGAGGCTAGAAAAGAATACTCATAAGGCTATTAAGAATATATATATATATATATATAGCCATTTTATATATAAATATATATGTGTGTGTGTATATATATATACTTCCAAAGTGATTATCATGTACCAGGTAATGTTATGTGTGTGCATATTTATATTTCAGCTATATTTATATATTTATATATATAATCTATACACACACACACACAAAACATGGCCTGGTATATAACAATCACTTTGGAAGTATTGTTTCTTAGTGTTATTACTATGAACAAGTCCTTTTTTTCTACATCTTGACCCACACCGGATATTTTTTAACTTAGAAATTAAAAAAAATAATAATATGCTAATTCATTCAAAAAATGTAATTTTTAAAAATTTTCTAATTTTGGACTCCTGATAAGGGAGTAACTTTTTATCTGTATTGGCTATCTGTAGTTCTATAAATTACCTACTCTTATTCTTACCTGTTTTTGCTCTTGTTGTTTTATTTACACATTATTATGTAAGCATTTTTAAATATATACTTGACCTAAACCTTTGTGTGCCATACACATTGCAGCAAGTTTCTTCCACTATATATCTTATCTTTTAAATTTACTTGGAATTTTTGTAGTCATACAAAAGTCTTCAGTTTTTATGAAACAAACCTGTCATCTTTTTCTCCTATTGTTCTGGAAGATGTTACTTGCCTAGGAAGGTCTTCAATAGTCTCATATAAAGATACATTGTATTTTCTTCTAATGCTTTTTGTTACTTTCATTATTAAACTAATAACTCTTTAATCCATATGGAATTTAGTTTTATGTATGTAATGAGTTTGGAATATAACTTCNACCAATTAATTCACAGATTTAATGTTGTTTCTGCTAAAATGTGTATTTTATAGAATCCCAATGGCATTTTTTTTTACAGAAATAAAGGAAAAAAATATAAAATTCATTTGGAATCACAAAACACCCCAAANCATTTTTTCTCCAAATGGTTAGTCAATTGTTGGCAATCCATTTACTGAATGTCAGTTTTCCTTATTCATCTGCATACACACACACACACACACACAAATNCATTTTTTCTCCAAATGGTTAGTCAATTGTTGGCAATCCATTTACTGAATGTCAGTTTTCCTTATTCATCTGAATACACACACACACACACACACACACACACACACACACACATACACACANTGGAGGCATTATATTTCCTGATTTCTTAATGTCTTACAAAGGTAAAGTAATTAAAATAGCGTGTAACTGGCATAAAGACAGGAAAGTAGACCAATGGAACAGAAGAGAGAGCCCAGAAGTAAAGTCATGCACATACAGTCAACTGATCTTTGGTAAGACTGCCAAGAATACACATGGGAAAATGGCAATCTCTTCAACAAATGGTATAGGGGAAAATGGTTATCCAAATGCAAAAGAATGGAATTGTTGGAACACTATCTTATACCATAGATAAAAATCAACTCAAAATCGATTAAAAACTGAAACATAAGACCTGAAATTATTAAAACCCTAAAAGAAACCACAGGGAAAAAGCTTATGACACTGGTTTTGGCAATAATCTCATGGAGATGAAAGCAAAAGCAAAAACCAAGTAGAGAAGTGGGACTGCATCAAATAAAACAGCATTTGAACAGCAAAGGAAACAATCTGCAAAGTAAGAAAGCAACCTATGGAATGGGAGAAAATATTTGCAAAGCATTTATCTGATAAGACCCCTTATAAGGGGTTAATATCCAAAATAATATAAGGAATTCCTACAATTCAGTAGCAAAAACCAAGAAAAAAATGAAACAAAGAATTTGATAAAAAATGGTCTAAGGACTTGAATAGATGGTTCTCCTAAGAAAATATGCAAATGCTCAGAAAATATATGGAAAGGAGTTAAAAATCACTAATTATCAGGGAAATACAAATCAAAGCCAAATGAGGTGTCGCCTCATACCTCTTAGGATGGCTATCATTAAAAAAAAGTGTTCATAAAGCTGTGGAAAAATTAGAATTCTGCATGCTGTTAGTAGAAATGAAAAAGGCTATTTGGTAGGTATGAGAACTTGGGAAATTATTCAACCCCTCTGTGCCTTGATTTTATCATGTGTAAAATGAGGCTAGAAAAGAATACTCATAAGGCTATTAAGAATATATATATATATATATATAGCCATTTTATATATAAATATATATGTGTGTGTGTATATATATATACTTCCAAAGTGATTATCATGTACCAGGTAATGTTATGTGTGTGCATATTTATATTTCAGCTATATTTATATATTTATATATATAAATCTATACACACACACAAAACATGGCCTGGTATATAACAATCACTTTGGAAGTATTGTTTCTTAGTGTTATTACTATGAACAAGTCCTTTTTTTCTACATCTTGACCCACACCGGATATTTTTTAACTTAGAAATTAAAAAAAATAATAATATGCTAATTCATTCAAAAAATGTAATTTTTAAAAATTTTCTAATTTTGGACTCCTGATAAGGGAGTAACTTTTTATCTGTATTGGCTATCTGTAGTTCTATAAATTACCTACTCTTATTCTTACCTGTTTTTGCTCTTGTTGTTTTATTTACACATTATTATGTAAGCATTTTTAAATATATACTTGACCTAAACCTTTGTGTGCCATACACATTGCAGCAAGTTTCTTCCACTATATATCTTATCTTTTAAATTTACTTGGAATTTTTGTAGTCATACAAAAGTCTTCAGTTTTTATGAAACAAACCTGTCATCTTTTTCTCCTATTGTTCTGGAAGATGTTACTTGCCTAGGAAGGTCTTCAATAGTCTCATATAAAGATACATTGTATTTTCTTCTAATGCTTTTTGTTACTTTCATTATTAAACTAATAACTCTTTAATCCATATGGAATTTAGTTTTATGTATGTAATGAGTTTGGAATATAACTTCATTTTTTCTCCAAATGGTTAGTCAATTGTTGGCAATCCATTTACTGAATGTCAGTTTTCCTTATTCATCTGCATACACACACACACACACACACAAATTTCTGGACTTGCTTGTCTTCCATTAAGCCATTTGTCTATTCTTACAGCAATATCATACTGTTCCAATTTTAGTGATTTTATTATGTTTTATAGAGAAAGCCTCCCATCCCAATTCTTCTTTTGATATTTGATTTTTTTTTATTGGAACTACGCTAGTTTTTTTAACTTTATATACAAGGACCTGTGTAACAAGTCACCTGTACTCCAGTTTCATAATCTTATGTTGTTGTTGTTGTTACTGTTATTGAGAATTGCAGAAGGTTAGGAGCCAACATGAAAAGGGAAAGAATAGACATCCACACACACACATTTCATATATACACATACATACATACATGTATACACATACATGCATACATATATACATATACACAGACACACACACACACATATNTACATACATAGATGTATACACATACATACATACATGTATACACATACATGCATACATATATACATATACACAGACACACACACACACATATATATATATACACACACACACATGCTTTTTTAGTGCCATTGGAGAATAATTAACTGGTTGGTCTTATTGAAACAATATATAAAGCATATTTACTAAACATATTATCAACCAGCCACTCTAAATATGTTATTTCATTTAATCCTCCTGATAGTGCTGTGAAATGAACATTTCTAGTCCTGTTTTCTGGAAGAGAAAATGGATACTTAGAAGTTAAGTATTTGCCCCAAATCTCACAGCTCACAAACACTAGACCCTTGGATTCAAACTCCGAACTCTGTGAGTCCAGAGTTTTTTAAATGTGATTGTTGTCTACTTTTCATTATTTTTTTCATTTGCATCTGATACCACACCCCCCCCCCACAAACTTTGCTATGCCTACTCTCTAAAGATACACAAGTTCTGTATTATAAACCAGGCTGAAATTGGTGATGCTGACTAGGTTTATACATGAAAGGTCATGGCTATTCTCTTAATTTCACAGTACAGGCATACCACCCAATTTATTGCTCTTCACTTTATAATGCTTTAGAGATACTGATTTTTTTTTTTTTGCTTTTTTTATTTTTTTGTTTTTAACAAATGGAAGGTTTGTGGCAACACTCCATCGAGTAAGACTATAGGTATCATTTTCGCAATAGCATTTGCTCACTGTGTCACATTTTGGCATTTCTCACAATATTTCATACTGTCTCATTATTATCATATTTGTTATGGTGATCTGTGAGCAGTGATTACTTCTCACTGAAAGCTCAGATGATAGTATTTTTAGCAAAAAACTACTTTTTAATCAAGGTATGTATATTTCCTTTTAGAAATAATGCTATTACACTCTTAATAGACTGCAATATAGAGTAAACGTAACTTTTATTTGCATTGGGAAACCAAAAAATTCATTTGCTCAACTTCTTGCAATAGTTGCAAGTGGTGTGATCCAAACCTGCCATATCTCTGAGGTGTACCCATATAAATTAATTTACAGGGCAGGAATTGGCTCTGTAAAGGATCAGAAAGTATTTTACTGTAAAGGACCAGATAGTAAAGAACTGGGTAATAAATATTTTAGATTTGAGACTGCAAGGTAGTATAAAAACTGGCATAGACCATACATAATTATGTATGACTATGTTCCAATAAAACTTTAATTACCAAAGGAATTGGGAGGAATGATCTGTAGACCCCTCATATAAAGGATCTACAGTGCCTTGTGGGTTTGCCTACCTTCCTTTCCTTCTTTGATTTCCAGTTTTGTTCAGTGAATAGTTCAGTCCAGTCAGCATTTATTGAACATCTACATGCCTTGCTGAACTGAGAATAGATATGAAAAAAAAAATGCAATCCCTGCTCTCAAGGAGCTCAAATTCATTTTGTTTTCCTACTCTTTCCACCTTAAACCTGTTGCTCACACTCTTTCCCTTTGTAATTTGGATGCAAAGCTTTTGTTTAGTTGCATTAGCTTGGGTTTTTTATTAGTAGTCATGTTTATAAGATAATAGAGCTTTTATTTATTTGCGTATAGTACCTTTTATACAACCTTTTAAATATTGCATTATCATGGAACATAAATGTGTTGTAAATGAAGAAAATAACATATTTTAGTGAAGACACAATAATTAACTGCTGAGATTACCTACCTTTGCTCTAGTTTTAATCTTTTCTTGTGAATGATGACAAAAAAGACTGAATTTTTTCTATGCATGAATTCATCTACAATTCAACCTGGTGGTTTGCTATTATCAGTCTTTTTTAAAGTCTTAGTTAATACATATGTATGATCTCTCCAAGGACAATTTGATTTATTCTCCACCAGTTCCTATTGCATATGTAACTTCAGTAAACATCAGAGGATAATAAGGTGGTGTGGTCCACTGCATGGAACAATTACTGAGCTTTATCAGCTTCCTGGTCCTTCCTGAGGTTCCAGGAAAAGCCTTCTTGGGTCCCTGGGCAGGGAGTGACAGTCTGTGCCACCTTCAAAGTAATCTAGAGGTTGGAAGTCCACTGTGGTTCTTAACCAGTAGCAAGAGCCTGGCCCAAAGCTGTAGCTGAATTCTGTAGGTGGTCTACTCAAAAGTTCTCATAGATCTTTGTTTTATTTCCCCGAGCAAAGACAAAAAATGACAATCATTCCCATTTAGTATTTCAATATTTGCTTTGCTTTGTTAATCTTTTGATTAAAACAAATAAATAAAAAACCACAAAAGTTTTTATTTTTCCTGAGAGTTTACCTCTTACAGGATTCACAACAAAATATACCATCCGAATTCTCTCCAGTCTCGTAAATGACAGCCATGCAACAGGAAGTTTGTACCACTGACCAGTGTCAAGTTGAATAATCTGCATTACTTTTGTTCACCCACATAAAGAGGCTTTTTTGGGGGGGGGCAGTGGGGATTGGTAAAATTTCTCTGCACTTGATTTTTCAAGCATGCGATCTTTGAACTGCCTAAGGTAGAAGGGAGCTAAAGAAAAATGGTTGGAGAAGAAAGACAGTGGAAAGAAAGCCAGTATTTATTGGATATGTCCTATGGTGCAAGTATTGTAAAAATTTGGATTCTGTGGCAGGAGAGATCTAGATTCAAATCTTGGCTTCACCACTAACTAGCTATGTATTTTATGCAATTCTTTACTTCTCTGGGCCTTAGTGCTATCATCCATAAGATGGGAATAATAATAATAATGATAATAATAATAATAATTACCTAACAGAGGTGATGCATGGACTGTCTTTAAAACACATCTCATTCAGGGGAAGTGATAAGTTCTTATAATCTGTTACCATTAGCTAATGATTTTCAGTTACATTCATTGTTAATAAAAGTCATAAATGTTCTTCATTCTATGGATATTAATAAATTAATACTATTTGATAAAAATTTGTGTTATAGTTATCTTGGTATAACCATTCCTGTCCTATAGAATTTTAAAGTCTAGTGAGGGATATAGACAAATATGATATACCAAACTTGCAATGTCAATTATATGAGTTTATACAGGGTTTTAAAGGTAGTACACAGGAAGCAAGTTTAATGTAGAGGTGAATAGGAGTTAGGAGAGGGTTGCAAGAAGTGGTGACATCTAAATTAAGAACAAAGTATAAAAAGGCGCTATGTAGGTGATGAAGTAAGGGAAGAATTATTTTGTAGGCAAAAGGAACTATATATGCTGAGTGAACTTTGCACAGTCTGAAATAGCAAGTACTTCAACTTGACCAGATGTGGAGTAGGAGGAAGGGGCTGACGCTGGTTGTATCCAGAGGGGATGAGAAAGCGGAGAGAAAAACATCAAGGTTCTGGATTCAGGACTAATGAGTTTGACACTTATCCTGAGAGTAGTAGAGGTTTCAACCAAAGGATTTAATCCACTGTAAGGCAGGTATTATACCCATTTTACAAGCGACATAACTGAGGTTCAGAGACGATACATAATATTACAAAATTAAGAGACGGTTCTATTCTGCCACTTATATTATAATTAAATTTCATGTTCTCTTCTTTTGAGATAATTTGGGAAAAGCAGAATATAGTTGCAAACTAGAATTGTATTTTTATTTGACGAAAACATGCCCAGAAGAGTAGATGAACTTACAAGAATTATGATGGTGTCCTCTCCTGTCCTAACATCCTTTTTAGTCATTCTGCCTGTCCTAGTCTAGGAATGGTATATGCAAAATTAAAGGTTCAAACATCTTTGCAATACAGCTCACCCCAGCCCAAGACTTACTATTATGAAGAACAGTATGAGATTTTGGCATAATACTTCCACATTCTTAGGATATATTTCGAGGACTTTTTGTTTTTCTTTCATTTTGAGGAAGATCAAAAATGTAAAAATGTCTTAGATTTAACTAGGGTTTCTAATGAATGTAAAAAGAATCTGATCAACCAAACTCTATACAGTGGTTCTTCCTGACTCTATGTGTAGGAAGAAAAATAAATAATTAATGGAAGAAGAGGATTTAGTGGCTGAAGTGTTTTTGGTTCTGTATTAAGTGTGTTATATTAATTATCTGATTTAAACCTATTCACTTTATCCTTTGGGAAGTGTTTACAAAAAATGTAAATGAAAAAGCACATTTTTGTAGGAGTACCTCCTGGTATGGCTTAGTGGAGGGCAGAGAGATGATGTATCAGCCTTCTGGCAGGGAAATAGAGAAAGGAACGATGACGGAGATTTGCTGGTACACGGAAGAGGAGTGCAGCTGTCCTTTAAACCCACATTATAGCAATTGGATGACTCCAAATGATCTAGCTTCCTTGGCATCAACATCAAAGATAATTCAACAGAGAATGGCTCTGGTAGTTAGGCAGACGCTTAGGCATTAGTTTTCATCCATAAATACAGTGTATTACCACTCTACCATATGGAAGATCAAATGTTAGGGCATTGGACCCTCAAGTATATACTCATGAGGATCCTGAGAGTGTATAAAAAATACAAAAACCCATTTATGGTAACATGGGGGATTTTATTGTTCATGTTTTCTCAAGCTCACCTCAGAAAAGCACACCTTGATATACACCTATGGAGATTATAGAAACCCATCTTATTGTGTGGAGGTGTCGTTTTACAGGCTATCTATCTCTTTGGTGACTTTTGAAATGTCCTTGTTTTTGATGTTCTACAGTCCTGATCTGATATGTCTACATGCATTTATTTACGTTTATTCAGTTTGGAATTTGCTATGCTAGCTGAGTCTGGAATTTCAGATCTGTTTCATCAGTTATGGAAAAGTATCAGCTGGTATCTTTTCTCTGACGGTGCTTTCCATTGTTCTTTAACTCAGATATAGGTTGGGCCTTCTTATTCTTCCTTCATGTCTCTTACATATTTTCCACCTCCTTGTCCCTCTGCAATTTAGTTTGTAAACAACTTCTATCTATATTGCAATCAGTGTTTATCTCTTAAATTCTATCTAATATAATAAATTCATTCAATTTAAATTGCATTTATCGTATTTTTATCCCTAAAATATCTATTTATTTTTTCCCACATCAGCCTGCTTTTCATTTTTAATATTTTATTCCTTTTGCCAATTTTGGTATCTTATGCTTACCCATACTCTTTAAATACATGTAGTTGTTATTCTGTATCTGATGATTTTTTTTAATCTGGATTTCTGTGAAATTCAGTTGTGTGCTTTATTTTTCTGCTGATCCTACTTGGGGTGGCTTGTTTCCTCATGTGTTTGTTATATTGTGAGTTCATATGTGCTGAAGATTTATCTGTGGGATAACTAAGGTCCGAAATGAGCGTGGGGCCTTCAGAAATCATTTTCATTTGTTTCTTCCAGTTGCCCCCAAGATACTGCCAACCAAGGACTAATCTATGTTACTTTTTAATGTTAGGATTTCCAGAAATATTTAAGCCAAACATGCATTGGGGAAGTTCTCAAATATCAAATTCTTGGGGTAGACTTTAATATCTTAAGCAGATTGCAGGTAAGATAGACACATTTTCTTGTCAACAACCCCCTTTCCTCATGAACATTTTCTGTTCTACCTCAATGAAGACACAGCTGCTCAGCTCCTGTACCTTTGAAGCAAGCTCTTTTCTCACACAGCATCTTGCTTCGGTTCAAGGTCATTTCTACTGTTTGGAGCATAGCCATTAAAACCTAAACTTCTTGGTTACGGAGATTGACAAGCTCCCCTAGGGCATCCATGGCTTTAACATCAGCTTGCCATTCTAATTGCTATGTCTCTTTTGAATTGCAGCCTCTGGAGACTATCTTTACTTTCTAGTGAGTTCAATTATGCATTTAGAAGGATATTTGTTACATTTTATCTAACATTTCTAGGTGCTTTGCATTGGGAAAGATTTCAAGAATTTCGTTTAAAAACATTGCCAGAACCAAACTCGGTAGAGACAGCATTTCTCTTTTTAATGTTTCATTTGATAAAAATTTTGCAGATCAGAGGTGCCATGGCAAAAATATTGGGCACCAGCAAGGCTTGTTTTTTCACAATTACCTAGTTAACCAAAGTTAACCAAGGTGAATGAAATGAAGACTAGAGGCAAAAGACTGAACATTAAGTTTTTTAGACTTAAGGCAATTATTTCCTTAGAAAGAACGGAAGGGGAGCCCTTGGGTGGCTCAGTCGGTTAAGCATCTACCTTTGGCTCAGTCATGATCCCAGGGTCCTGGGATCAGGCCCTGTGTCAGGCATCCTTCTAAACAGAGAGTTTGCTTCTCCCTCTCCCTCTCCCCCTACTCCTGCTTGTCATTCTCTCACTCACTCTCTCTCTCTCTCTCAAATAAATAAATAAATAAATAATAAATAAATAAATAAATAAATAAAAATCTTTAAAAAAAAAGAATGGGGAAGGATTTTAATGTGTTTCTGCTTGTCAGTACATCTTATCACATTTTATTTTAATATTAATTTGTATAGATTAATGTTCATTAATAGTGGGAATATTGACGGGGATTTTTGCGTATTTAGAGAGAAGGGGAAGAGGAAGTTGTGAAACACACGGCAAAGGCTTCCTGAAGTAGAAGTGTGGGCACTCAATACAGTGCCGCTTTTCTGTCAGTGGTCACTAGCTGGAGTACGAGTGTTGAGAATATCACAGAACCAGCATGTTTTCCCTTCGTCAATCAGAGTAGTGAACATTTTGTTGGTGACATAATATATATAATACAACAAATAAAATATTTAAAAATGAACAGGAAGATTGATAGCTAAGAAAAACAAGGATTTTAATGTGTTTAGTTGATAACTGATAGTACATCCGCAGTGACCTTACTGTCCAGACTGATGCCAAGCACAGTGAAAGTACAAGAAAGTCTAGGTAGACTGGACTATTCTTTGGCACTTTCCCTTCATAACAGCAGAACATGTAGAGTTATGATATATAAATCACCAAGTCTCTTGGTTAAACATGATAAGTCATCTGGCTGGAAGCCAGGACTCCTTCTTTTCTCAGTTCACTTATGCTAAGGTAGAGATTTGGATAGACAAATAGTGAATTTTGCTGAATCAAATTACATTAATCCCTGTTGATGTTATTATAGGATACTCAGTGTTTTCTTTTTCTGCATCTAGATAAGATCAATAAGATCAGCTTTGTCAATCTGGAATTGGCCTGGTATTGTACATTTTGAGGAGGGGCATTCACATTTACAAAATTTGCACAACTGTATGCAATAGCCCTACCTGGACAAAAAGATAAGGTTATGGTTCTTATTCACACTTTGGTCAGTACAGAGAAACCCTTTTATCTGTCCCAGAATTTTTCCTCCCATTATTATCCCAAAGTATCTACCCCTTTCTTTCATCTGTCTCTTTTTTTCCCTTCCCTTCCCTTCCCTTCCCTTCCCTTCCCTTCCCTTCCCTCTTTCCCTTCCTTCCTTCCTTCCTTTTTTTTTTTTTTTCCTGCCCAAATCAGCCTGGACTGAATTCTTGTCCAGCTGTTGTCAACCTCAAGCCTGCACACTAAAGACTGAAAGATTCAACCATCACCACCTGAATGCTGATTCCATGCTGTCAGGATGGGGTGTTGCAGCTGAAGCATCAGGCATAGATACAGCCCAGAACATCAGCAGGCATGGGGGGCCCTATGTTGCAATTATAGCTCCTGTCCCCTCAACCACCACTGCTGGTTCTCCACAGCCTGGTTATGCTCCTTAAAGGCAAACCTTTGTTGACCCTTCTGCCTTGTTCTGGGACTCAGGTGCATCTTCTGAAATTCAGGGATCCTCGTATCACTCTGCTCTGACATGTGCAAAGGACAGTCCTTCGCCAGTGCCTTATAGAGAGATACTCTGCAGCTCCTGCCACTGCTTTTAATTTAATATTTGTACAATTTGAAGCCGTTACTTTTTCCTGCAGAAATTATCAGGGCACAATAACACTGGTGTTCAATATCCAGCATTAAAGCAAGAGAGAATCTCTCTTTTAATGTTATTATATCTACTGTTGTCTCCTACCTCCATTAGAGTGGAATTCCATAAATGCATTTTTCCTTTTACTTTCATGTGCATGGTCATTATTCCCAGAGCACTCTCATGGTGCTAGTGCTCTTTGGTCAAAAGTCTCATTTCTGCCACATATTGAAATAAAAATGTATGTCCTCACTGTTCTCTTGATGAGTACCTTCTTGAAGATACCTTTCCTTAGATATTATCTTTTTTCTTCAGAGATACTCTCACTACAAAAGAAAAGATGGACCTTTGCCCCTTCCTTAAGGTAATTGGTGCAACTTGACTAACTTGTCTCAACACCTTAATAGGAGTTAAAATAATGGTTTCCTTATATCTTCACTCAGAATATTGATAGTTGTTTGCAGTATAGTTTCATGATTAGAGAGACTACTCAAAATTCTCACAAAAAAAAGGAAATCTGGTCCAAAGTGACTTGTAGACAGAACCACTTGGCATAGATGTGGCTGGCTACTTTTGAATAGCACGTACCCTGGGAAATGAAGAGAAAGACAGCAAAAAACAGGAGGGAAAAATAGACTTGCACCTTACTAAGTATTCTGTGGGAGGAAACTGTTACAGCAGCTATCCTGCTGTTTATCCATTCTTTTTACCAGAGAGAAAGGAAAGAGCAGGTGATTTGGTCTAATCTCACCAACTGGACCTCTGGGTAAATGAATGGATGCCATATGCTATGAGGAAGCTTCTTATCTGCAGAATGCCCTTAGCAGGATGTTCATGGTTAAAGAATTACTTATAGTAAATAAGCCTCTAATCTATGTGACATGGTTCCCTTGAGAATGTCACTTAAGCTATATAATTCTCTGGGTATAAAATGGAAATTTTTCATATCTTAAATGTTCCCTGCTGTAGGAGAAATCTCACAAAACCTTAGAAGTCAGCTTTTGTTCTGTGCCAGAGAGCATGCGCCAGTGTAGAAAGGAAGGGCCTGGGGAGCCACCATGATGTCCCCAGAACTGTCTGCTTTGTTTGTTCCTCTTATTTGCCTGTATCCTTGAATTTATTACTGAAGTTTATATTTAGGAAGATCTCTGGTTAACATGAGCCTGATTTGACAATGTGGATGTTCTGTATGCAAGCTAGGTTATATCAAAATGTTATTAGAGTGGCAGTGTTTCTTTTTATACATTTGTATGCTCTGCTTTAATCTTTCATTATTCCAAACTTATACCTATGCTACATGATCTGGAATTCCAGGCTGATTTGGACAAGCATAAAGAAATCAAACTTTAGAATTCTTATTTAAATTGACACTCCCCTATGCAATGTTGTTATTTTTTAAGTACTAAAAGCAAATATAACATTACCCTTGGTTTAAAAAAAAGAAAGCAAAATGTATAAATATTTTGGGCAAAAATATTTTGAATTAATTTGAAATGCTGTTCCAGTAGAACACAGGCCCCATAAAAGAATATGCTAATACATGATATAGATTGGCTCAAAAACTTATTTTGGCACTTTGTTTTGATTAAGTTTCATGTGATGATTCTGGGAAAACAATTAAAGGTAAGAAAGCTAGAGAAATTGAAACACACTTCCATTAGTCACACCCTTTACTGTGTGACTTCAAAAAGTTCATTCTGAATTCCATTCCAGGCATGGGTTCAAGACCTGTGTAAATTTGTTTAAAAAGAAGAATGAGCAGTACTTAATAGTAATCGTTTTGGAGTTGGGGATTCTTGAATTCAAATACCAACTCTGGAGCTTACTAGTTGGGCACCATTTGGAAAACAAGTATTAAACTCTTTTTACAGAATTCTCTTCTTTGTAATATTAGAAATAATAAAACTATTAAAAAAATAATTGAGTGAGATATTACCAGACAGGAGAACATGTTTGATCTTTNTACTAGTTGGGCACCATTTGGAAAACAAGTATTAAACTCTTTTTACAGAATTCTCTTCTTTGTAATATTAGAGATAATAAAACTATTAAAAAATAATTGAGTGAGATATTACCAGACAGGAGAACATGTTTGATCTTGATTCACCGAAAACCCTTCATAGTAACTGGACACTTCGAACAATGAAACAATAACAAAAGCCTATTGCTGGGTTGAATACAACCATTCATCTTACCTTCTGTCATGCCCCTTGGTCTCAGCATAGGATGTTTTCTGGTCACAGTGCTCTTTCTCAGGTTAGATAAATCTTGTAATTGGGATGATGTCATTTTTTAAAAAATATTTTATTTTATTTATTTGAGAGAGAGAGAGAGAAAGAACATGAGCAGGGGGAGGGGCAAAGGGAGAGGGAAAAGCAGACTCCTCGCTGAGCAGGGAGCCAAACATGGGGCTTGATCCCAGGGCTCTGAGATCACCACCTGAGCTGAAGGCAGATGCTTTACCAACTGAGTCACCCGGGCACCCCAGGATGATGTCATTGACCTGCCTGTGCAGTGGGAGTACTGGCAGTATCATTGAGTACCACTGTGCAGGTCAGGCACAACTCTAGGTTATGATGTGAATGGCACTCCATAGAGTTAACCACTGCACAGTCTGTAGAACATTGCATGATAGCCCTTGTTGCTAGTTCCCAAACTTGTTTATTCCAAGGGAAGCCAAGATGCCAAGTAATCTCAAAAGACATTTTCTAAACAAATAGTATTTCGGCACTAAGTATCACTCTATGATGAAGACTTAGTCTTCTAGCACTTTTTTTCTCTGTTCCTGTCACTAGACAACAGACCTATTCCTTATTGGTTAGCAAGGTTGATACACCAGAAGCTTGAATGTGGTATAATTGATTTATTTTCCCCCTAAGACCCATTAATTAGATATGGGGATCTATTTTTATTGGCTCTAAGAATTGAGAATGCAAAGTTTTGTCGAACCAGAACTAAAGCAGTTTTGTTTTTAATGTTTATTAATTAGGTTGTTACTTGTGCTTTCTTATAATTCTTAGGATTAGTGAACAAACCTGGTATTGGTTGTTGTTTACTTATATCTCAAGGTGAAGTGATCACAAATAAAACTTTTAGAAGCCATATAGTTCCTGACATGTAGAATGTGCTATTCATATATTATTAGTATTATGGATGGTCAATGGTATTAAACAAACTAGGCACACTAGGACAAAGCTAAATGATTTGAATAAGAAAGGATCTTGAGAGATTTCTGAGAAATTAGGTGTTCTTCAGGGAGGTTTGCTGGGAGTCCATGGGGGTGGGGTGGAGTGGAGGGAGTTTAAGCACTCTGAGCCAGGTTTGAGTATTAGTATTCAGTAGACATTTTCATCCTGAGCCTTGAAGGCAATAAATTAATTATATAAATATATGATTGATATGAATGGAAACCATCCTAATTAGGTGATGATGAGAATTGCATGAAGGATAATACATGACAAGTGTACCATTATAAAGTTGTATGTCTGTTGAGGTTTTTAAGTAATTCATACTTTAAGATATTAAAAAGCCCCAATGTACGAATACAGCTGTACATTCATGCATTTCCCCTGAATTATCATGGATAGTATATTTCGTGGAATTTCTAGCTGGCTAATATGTATTATGTTGAAATTAATAGTGACTTGAACACTAACATGATGAATTTTTCCAGATGCTATGATATACAAATAGGGATAACTCTTTCGAATCCTATTTAAAGGCTAACATGCAAAGAATACAAGGACTTTTTAGTAAACATCGAAAACCATTTTCCACTATGCAATGTTTGCCTGAATGCATATTTACATTAGCTAGTTATTCATCATAAGTGCTTTTTTTCAAAATGAGGTATAGATTAAACAGATAATAAATGAACATGTGATTTATTCTTACATAGCACATTGATCTCAGTGAAATCATAATGATATAAATATAACATTAAAGCATAATGAATGAAATAATTTACATTTCAGAAAATCTGGGGATCTTAATTTAAAGCCATGTTGTTTTTTATAGGGTTTTATGTTGTATAGAATCTTAAATTACTAAAATCTTTATTATGTTGCTTAGAGTGAAATACCCATGAAAGGCTCAGATTTCTTTTTTAGCTCTAAAAAGAGAGCAGTGTTTCTAGTGAGGAATGGCACTCCATTGGCTCTACATATTATTTCTTTCATTCGCCAAAGAAGTGAGTTGCAGTAAGATTTCAGGATTAGCCCAGAGACGATGTGTGAGTAGTAGACAGGACTAGAGATCAGAGGATCTGTACACTAATCCTCCTTGTGCTGCTGCCGAAGAGGGAGAGTTCTCTTCTGTGAAGGAAGGGATCATGGTAAAACTTGGCAGCCTGATTCATCGGCCTAACCCTGGATGGTCAGATGAATGCAAGCCAATGAAAGGACACTTCCTCGAGGGTTGTCATTGGGACAGACTGATAAGATTCTCCCACATTCTATATTTACGTCATAAAGGGACAGAGGGAAAGTTTTCTCCTTGGTGAATAAAAGCCACCAAATTCACCCAGTTACATTGTTAATCATTGATGGGTCAGGAAAAGTAAGAATTTTTTATGCTAAGGCCAAGGATAGAATAGGGTGTTACAGCAACAATATATGAACCAAGACACATGGCGGGAGTGGCCACTATGGAATATTTGTCAGCGTAAAAGACATCTTAGGATACTGTGACCTCTGATGGTCCCTCCTGGGTCTATTATTCTAAGAATTTTATCTTCCTTCCCATTTTAATACTGTCCCAGGTTCGCTTTTCTTTCCAGTTTATTTTATTCTGCTTTCATTTTCTTAGATGCATTTTGATCTCTATCTCTACTTTCTTGGAGAAATCAATAGCTTGTTAAAAAAAGGTAGTGACACCTGAATGGGCAGGGCTAATGGTTCTGTTCAGGAAATCATTGTGCTGACTGGGTTTATAAACCATATCTAGCCTCTTCTTTTCAGAAAGGGCCAAGGATCCAAATGAATGATGTGAAGGGAAATTACTTTGGCTGATGGGGAGGAACAGGAGAGGAAGAGAGAAAATACAGCCTTTTTTTTCAATGCTGCAAGTTATTTATTTATTTTAATTTTTGGGACTAAACAAAAACTGGTCGCTACTATATTTTTTGGTTTTGAGATAATGAATTAAGACATCTTAAAATATTATTTAACAAAGGAGCGTAGTCCTTTAAAATAAGGAACATCACATGGGAAGATGTTATTGAAAATGTTGCCTTTGCAACCAACTATATTTCTGAGGAGATGTTGCTTTTGGAAATAGGACTATAAAATTAGATGATTTGAAAATAGTAGTATTAGGTTTGGGGTTTATTACTAATAAAAATAGCAGGAGAAAGCTAAAGAAAATAATCAGATTAGCAGAAATATCTTTCTTCTCAGACATGGCTGTTAGAATTACCATTTCAGCCATTTTCCCTGGCAAAATAGCCAGCCAGATACACAGATAGTTCATCAACTACCCTTACTTCATTGTAAATTTTTGTTTTTCATTTAATAAAGCCTGCATGTTTTCCCCTATGTTTAATGTGAGTCTACAGAACGTAGCTAATTGCTGCATAGTCTCACCTGTGCTACTCCAACTTTTATTGTACCTATTTCTTCATGATTGCCCAACAAGGAAGACCGAGGTTGGGAAGGAGGGTAAATGAGATAGAAGATGATATGGGGCACATGGGTGGCTCAGTCAGTTAAGCGGCCAGGCCTTGATTTCAGCTCAGGTCATGATTTCAGGGTTGTGAGATGGAGCCCCATATCGAGTCCACGCTGGGCATGGAGCCTGGTTGGGATTCTCTCTCTCTCCTTCTGCCCCTCCCACCCTGCTTGCATGCTCTCTCTCAAGAAAAACAAAAACAAAAAATGAAAAGAAAAAGAAGATGACAGAAGATAGGAATAAAGATAGGTGGATGGTAGAGAGCAGAAGCAGAGAGAATAATAAGGAAGGAAATCCTATGGACTTGAAGTTTGGCTCTTGGCTCACTAGCTCTCTTGATGCATGCAAGCCATTTCCTTCTTGTTACCTGATTTCAGAGTGGTTCTTGTCTACTTGAACTGCTCAGTGTACGGATTAAGATGCTGGTAATATTCTTCAGTTTTGGAACCAAAGAGGAAGCTATTCATTTACTTGGTAATTTTCTCTCTTGTGGTTTGTCACCCAGGACTTTGATCTTTGATTTCCTCTCTGTAGAATGGAGATTTATCCTGTGGGGTGCTTGCAAGTCTTAAATTAGATATCTAGAGTCTTACCCAGAACTGACAGGTCCCAGGTAAGTACTCAGCAAATATTAGATTAAACCATATAAAATTGCTCTTTTTATAGATCAAAAAATATCAAATATTGGCAGTTTTGTGTGGTTCAATCTAAAATTCATTTTCCCTCAGGGCGCCTGTGTGGCTCAGTTGTTTAGCGTCTGCCTTTGGCCCAGGGCATGATCCCAGAATCCTGGGATCGAGCCCCGCATCAGGCTCGCTGCTCCGCTGGGAAGCCTGCTGCTTCCTCTCCCACTCCCCCTGCTTGTTTTCCCTCTCCCTCTGGCTGTCTCTCTGTCTGTCAAATAAATAAATAAAATCTTTAAAAAAATAAAAAATTAAAATAAAATAAAATTCATTTTCCCCTTTTCCTTTAAGAAGCTGGGAAGACGTAAGCCAACACCCCAGAAACTTTACAGTTCCATAATCTGCTCAGACTGTGCTCCTGCTCTGTTGTTCATGAGCAACACCCAGCTTTGCACTGCTTCTTCATGATGTGAATCATTGCTGTTCACTCTGGGGCTCACATGACTCCACCTATTTCTATATTTTTTCCTATGCCCAGATGATGGGACCTCTCTTACTGAGCTCGGGGACCTGGGCAACATACACAGGACCCATGATACCACTAATGCAGCTATGGCAATATTTTTGCACTTGATGGCTGTCTGGATTTCATTTCACTTGAACTTAAACTCTCATGGGTTAGGAGCTCTATGCTTTCAGGGAACAAAAAGTCTACCCTCCAAGTGGTAATAAGCAGAAACTGACCGTTGTTTAAATGGAGCCTGCCCTCATGTCGAAACAAACATCTGTAACTCAGCATGCTCTTGCTATGCTTTTGCATAGGCTTGCCTCTCTGCTGGCAGCACCTCTTTTTCCCCCACTATTGACTTGACATACTCCTCCTCTTTATGCCGCAAGAGACAGCTCATATGTTATATACTCCATAAAACTTTGAATTCCCCAGGTAGACGTACCTGCACTGCCCCCATGTGCCCCTTCATAGCCCCTCTATACATCAGTCTTCACAGTCTTCCTACTATATTTGGGTCTGTCTCCCCATTTAATCATGAGCTCCTTTGAGCAGAAGCAATATCTTTACATTAAAGTATTCCCGATGTTTGTCACAATAACTGAAACACCGTAGGCAGCCCCTAAAATATATTTCCTGAAAAAAAAATAAATGGAGGAACCAACTTCTCTTAAGAACAGATTACATGCTTTGTTTGGTATTAGTTGTCTTTTTCTCCACCCCCCCACCCCTGGCCCACTACCTTTTTCCTCCCTCCATTCCTATTATTCCTTTCTTTTAAATTCACGGTTAAAAATGCCCAGTTTACTTCCTTGTTTAGAAGCTTAGGGGAATTTTGAAGGTGCTGATTTGCACAGGTACACAGAATGAAAAAATAATCACACACAGAAATAAATAGACTCCTTGGCATCTTTAAACTGACTGCTATATTATCTCCTTTAATAAGACGCCTCAGAGTCTGCACATTTTCCTGATAAGAATAACTGCTGTCATATTTTTTGTTTCAATTTGAACATTTTAAAGGCATTTGCTATTAGCACTAATTAGATGTATAAGAGCCTTCCTGAGCAAAGCAGATAGTCACAGCTAATTCATAAAGAATTAATGATAGTAGCTAAATTGCCACATAGATTTGCACTTTGGGTAGGGTTAAATTACCAAATAATGTGAATACTGTTTAAAATAAATTTAATATTTAATGTAAGTCATAGTTTTATTAAATTCATAATAACTTGAAATTTTCTCAATATTGTTCCAAATGAGCATCTGTGTAAAATCTCTTTAAAGTAAATAAGCTAATAATATGATAATACCAGTAGAGTGAATAATAATATTAGTCATTTATAGAACACATTATTATTATTACTCTTATTATTATTACATTTTTATTTTCTATTATTTATCTCACATGCAGTTCAAACCAAGTTCCTCCAGTTTGGTTGTGAGACATTTGGGATAATTCTTCAACTTTTTTGAGTCATTACAGTATTGACAGAGCAGAAGCAATTATTTGCTAAACGGTTTCTTAGTAAATTTAAAGTGGTTGGCTTATGTGTGCATGTGTGTGCTCAAAAGTTATATGGTTTTTTCTCAAAGTAGTTTATACACTGAGATTCTGTTTAATTATTACTTATCTCTTATTGAATAGAAATTAAGTTTCAGTCCAATTTACTCACGAGGAAATTCTGAGAGATAATTTTAAAGCAGGAGTGACATCCAAAGTTAAGCTGTCAACTGAAATAGAATTCAAAGAGAAAAGGAGTCCTTAAAATCAGGATTTAAGGACTCATCCCCAAGTTTTTATCTGCACTGCTGATGATTTCCTGACTTAGAGAATGCAAACATTTCATTAATGAACACCCAGAGCCCATTTTTGGCATAGTGATTCGACTTCTCTGCTGATCTATCAAATTGGGGGATGGAATAGGATGGAAATGAATTCCCTTGTTTTGTCTATCTTGTGCAAGCCAACTTTGTTCCAGTGCCTTGTATATGTTATTGTACTTATCTCAGAATTGGGCACCTATTTGGGGAAAAGAGGGATTCCTAAGAGTATTCACATTTCCTTTTTTCATTTTTACAATTTTAGTAATGATAGCTCTACATTCTGCCAGTTTGAAATTTTCCTTAACAAATGGCTTTGGGATCAGAACATGCCACAGACAGAAGGAAATAGGAAAACTGCTAGAGGGCAGTCCAACTGGCCTGAGGATCAGGTTATCTTCTGTATTCATTCTGCCAAGAGACCAGGCATTCTTAGAACATAATGGATTATGCTTAATAATTGTTTTTTGAGTGAGAGAGTAAATGAATAAAACACCTTACAGAAATTTGCTTGCCATCAATGAATTGTACAATCTGGTTTTCCTTTTGTTTGCTATATTATGTTCTTGATACCTTGCTCTCCTTCAGTACCTCTTCTTATAAATTTAACCTTTTCCTGACAATAAAGCCTAGAAAATAACACTACTTTCTAGCCTTGTTTCCTTCACACTTGGTTTTGCATTAGAAAATGGATTCTTCCATGACAGACTATGGACTATGAGAAACAAACTGAAGACTTCAGAGGGGAGGGGGGTGGGGGAATGGGATAGACTGGTGATGGGTAGTAAGGAGGGCACGTATTGCATGGTGCACTGGGTGTTATACGCAACTAATGAAGCATCGAACTTTGCATCAGAATCCGGGGATGTACTCTATGGTGACTAACATAATATAATAAAAAAAAATCATTAAAAAAAAAAAAGAAAATGGATTCTTCATCCCATCTAGCTGTCATCTTGGCCTCCTGACTTCTATATCACTGGTTTCTTTTGAGATCTGAAATACTTAAATCCCAGCTGTATCAACCCAAAATGTTGTCCTCTCCCTACCCTCTCCCCAAGTTCCAAGAGACTCACTTAAAGATGTTGCCAAATATGACCAATAATTTGTATCCCAATAATCTGGGGTTTGTTTTATTTCAGTTTTCAGCATTCCCAGACTATATTCCATTAGGAATAATGATTTTAGCTTCTTTAACTTGAATATATGATAATGGTAGGGGAAAGATGAAGGCAGATATTTATGTCTATGTCTAAGAAAAAGTGCCCAGGGACAGACTCTTGTCTTTGCTGCTAACCTGCAATCTCAAACCACACTTCCTTATGACCTCCCTACCAATAACTATAGCTTTCAACATAGTACCTTTCTTTTCTCTTTCCTGCAAAAACTCCATAAATATTAACGCTCACTATAATGATAGGCACTCCTTTAGTAGAAAATATAAATTTCTAATAAAAGTAAGCTCTTCTGTTTGTTTTTAAATTTAAGCAACTACTTCCAAATCTTTCCAAATCTACCTTAGCTTTGAAAAGACAACATAAACTAGGGAAATTTTTCATGGGGAGTGGAAACTGCCTTGATTCACCTTGCACAAAATAGATAAGCATAGGCTTAACTGGAGAAGAAGTGTAATGCATTATTCATTTTGTGCTGCACATCATCTTAAGATATTCATTGTTACTATAAAGTAGACTTGGAGACCATGATAGAGATGGGAGAAGAGTGGGGGTGATATTGGCTTATTGGAGGATATAAGACTATAATTGACAGCAAAAGTAGTTTGATGGAGTTCTTTTATGTCTATCACTCAATCTCTCTTGATAAGCACTTGATTACCTACTCTATAGAATGAATGCTTTGTCACCCACATGTGTGATCTTCTGAAATTTCAAGAAATTCTAGCAAACCTTAAACCACATTTCCGTTTAGAAATTATCATCTGGAGAAGAGTAGTGATTCCTCTAGGTTGCCACAGTTTGCACCATTCCCTATTGCACTCCCTATATTGGAATGAAATGACAATCAGTATATTAGAGCAAAGTAATATATTTCATATACTCATGTATCTATCAAAATAAAGAACTTGAGTTGTCAGGTATATGTTCAACATTACTGTCATTACCTTCTGTGGTTTTCTTTGTATCTGTGCTGCATTGATTATTTGCAATGACGTCTGTGATCTTGCTCCCCCTGGACCTTCTAATAGTTATGCAAGACTCTAATTTCCTTCATTTAAAAAAAAATCATAAAGGGGATCCATGCAATATTTTTAGACCAAATTCTGACTAATACGTATTTATACTTGGAGCAATTTTGGGGAAGTAGAATATCAAATAGAAGAGTTTGAGATGGGTTCAAAAGATGTTAAGGTGGTAATGACACGATTGCATTGCTATTGGAAAAATGACACTCTGGTATTCAGTAGCATGCAGTAGCAAAAAAGACTGCTTATCTGTAGTTGGAATGAAGTGCTTATGAAAGAAGACTGTCAAGACCAAACTTGTTTTGCAATAAGACTTTAGAATGGAATTAGGAAGTGGAATATCTTTTTCTAATTGTACTGTAAAGCATATATACAGGTCTTAGATAATGACACAGATCGAGAACTGAAGAGCTAACTTTTGACTACTCTAAAGCATCTTTTCTTTTATCTAACTTGGAGGTTTGAGGCTTTTGAGAATTAAATGCTACATTTGATCATGTAAGTGGCTGAGTTACAATGTAAGTTGAATTCACAGACTTACCTTGTCTCCTATTAAAAAATCAGGGCATTTATAAACAAGAGTAGAATTCTGAGAATTGGATAACATGTCCAATAAGTATATATGACTATATAAAGTTTCTGCCCAGCACCTTTATATGAATATTTTTTCTATTTGGCTTCTTTGGGTTGGTATGATATATTTAAGTTCCTTGACACTGTGGATCCCCTGAGTGTGTATGAATTACCGAGGCCTTGTAAGTTAAGGGACATTTGTATGAATATAGTGATTTGATGGTTCTAACTGAGACCAGGTTTAAGTAGGTCTCAGAAAAGAGGGAGACAGCAACCAGTCCTGGTCACTGTTGAAGTCTCCCATTTGGGCGATATCATATAATAGATCCAATAGTGTTTGAAGTTCCCTATACGTGGAGCTGGTTTATGGATGCTGTATGGAATGTTTTTGGTAACTATTAATAAAGTTACAGTGCAGTGCAGCCCCCTAGAGTCCTGCCTCCTTATATAGAGAAATATTCTGTTGATAATTAGCTCTTGGCCTGCCACCAAACTCTCATATGGACTGAATTCCTGACAGTGGGATACATGGACCCTGAGTTGCTCATAATTTAGTGGATAGGTCTAAGTCATAAAACAGAGCATACAGAGAAGCATTCAGTCATCAACTGGAAGTGACGTAAATGAAAGTTGACTCGAGTTGGACATGAAGGCATAAGTAGCATGAATAGCTTAGGCTTCCATGACATATTCATTTCTGCTATATTAACATCTCTCCTTCACCCTGTACTTTATGGCCTCATGAGGAGTTCTCTATCATTAGCTGAATGTGAAAAGGAAAAAATGGCCTGATTTAAAGGTGGTTGTCAGTGACATGTTGATACAACTCTAAAGTAGATGATTGCATTATTGAAGTTTCACTTAGGTGTGGCCCTGAAGAATGGGGTGGGGTGGGGGGAGGAATTCCATCAAGTGGGCAGAGTTTTGTACCATACATCTGTTATTCACATCGCATGAAAGAAGACATGGCTAGAAATACAGATCTGAATCAATTTGTGGGCACTGGTAAACATTTGGAAGAAACACTGCTGGAAAAACTGGTGAAGACTTAAGTAAATGGACCTCTGAAAATAACACTGAATGAAGAACTCTGCATTCTGTAGGAATATTTACCAAAAATATTCACCAATATTTGCCAAAAATTGAGAAGCTCTATGTGTGTTCAATGGATTTATGAACAATATAACCATAGTAATAAATAATAGAAATGGAGGTAATAGAGTAATAGAGATGGAGGTTTATGCATGGGATCAATAGACATAAGTTACCCCAGTAGGGATTTTCTGGCCACAGCCGCATTCATTCCAGCCTGCCAATAGCAGGAGCCAATGCTGAACCCCTGTTACAGTATTATTCCTCAGGGCAGGATAGAACCAGCCATGTAGGGACAAGATTTGGATTTCTTCAGTTCTAGAAATAGCAGCAATTTGTCCTCACTGGAATAGATTCTTATTCTGAGTATGTACTTGCCGTTTCTATTCCATACACCTCTGCCAGCACGTACTGAATGCTTTGTTTACAATCAAGGTACCCTATACGACACTGCTTTGGACTCAGCAAAATAAAGAAAGCAATGTGCTTATACCCCTGGAATTCACTCCTTGACTTTATAAGACCTAAACAGGCGGTAATGTAGTGGAAACAGGTAAAATGTGCACTGAAGGCGCAGTTATGCCAATTCATGAGTAACAGGTTGAGCAGCTGAAGTGTTATGCTACAAACGAGATACAGTCTTTGATTCTCTGAGTAATACGTGGCGCCCTTCCTCCAATTATGATAAAACACAATCTGGGAACAAAAGATGGAAGTGGGCATTGCTTCTCTTTTTATTGCCCCTAATAACTCAAAAAATGTTTTTGCTTTCTGTACCCACAACTTTGAGTTTGCTTGTTCAGAGGGTCTAGTAACAATGGTGCTTCTATCTGGAGGCACAACAGCTATCCCTATATTGGAAGCTGAGTTTGCCGTCTGATCATTAGAGTCCTTCTGATGCTGAACACACAGACAAAATAGTGGATTACTTTACTGACTTGAATGATTGATCCCCTGAGGGCACGTAGGAGGAGGTCTGGAAGTCAGGGGATTCTTCAGGACACTGTGTGTGAAAAGTGAGAGACTACAACCAATTATAGGCAGGACCAATAATTTCTCGGATGTTTCATGAACGATTTTTTTTCACCCTAAAAAGTAAAGAGTCCCCATCAACTGAGGTGCAACTTCAGGACAAAGGGATCACAGAACTGGCAGCAGAGGCAGGAGTTGTAACCATTTGGCTACTTGCAGAAATGGAGATTGTAGTATCTATTAATATTTTTCTTGTAATTATATTTTTATCTGTTAACTGTTTTCCTCACCCTACTATTTATTATAAGCTGTGTTAATATTAACAACGATTAATGCTACACATTTAATCTTTAAGTTACAAGATGACAAAGTGACATTGTGACTATGCTAGAAAAAGAATATTACCCAAAGATGAATACACGGATGTAATGGAATTTACATCTCAGTTTTGGGGAAGAAGTGGGGCAAGTCTTTGGTTGATCAAGGAATAAGTTGCATCAATCTAGATAGAAGAAGGATGTTGATTTTTTTATTTGAAAGTTTAATTGTGCCTAAAATGGTAAATGTGGGTGCTGAGTTGATGAAGTACCATGCAGAAGAGATGCTGCACACTACACATCCCAGAATCCATACATAACCCCTATTATAATCCCTCTATCATTGCAGATTCTGGTCTGTTCCTAAGAGGCACCAGTGAGATTAAGAAGATAGAGGGCAGGTGCAGAGGGAATAGAAGACAGATGCTTGGATCGGACCCCAGGTGTGAGGTTCAGAGCAGCTATATTATACTTAGAATACATAGACTGACTTCTGTTTTCCCTACTGAAGCCTGCCTGGTTCAGTGGGAAAACAAAAAATCCCATCCTCTGGGTTAAGAGTAAAATGATTATTCCTCATCAGCTTTCTTACAGTGTAAACCCTGGAGGCATTTAAGTCTGTGACCCTGGAATACATGATAGTTTATGATGGGTGATAAAAATGGCTCTAAACTAGTTCTCTGCCCTGAAGCACCTTTGAAAACAGAATATATATATTAAGAGAAAATAAAAGTGTAAAGTGCCATGACCTAAGAATGAAACGAAGGTGCAGAGGAAATCTCTCCAAAATTTCAGAGAGGTAGCACCAGTCTCTGTCTTGCTTTAGAGCCCATGCATGAACATTCTCCACGACCTGGAGACTTCATTCAAAGGCCAGTCCTTTTGCATTCTCCAGGTCGCAGGTTAAATATCAGTTCTTCCTAGATTGGTCACCCCATCTAAATTATGCTTACTTACTCTCTTTCCGGGTGCCCAGTTTTTTTATTGTTTTTTGTTTGTTTGTTTGTTTTTGTTTTTTTGGGGTTTTTTGTTTGTTTTTTGGTCGGTGTGTGGGTTTTTTTTTTCTTCATTGCACTAATTCCTATTTGAAATTATTTATTTATCTCCATCTGTATGTGCTTGGCATGCATCTCCTCTGTCAGACTGTGAACTCCTAGAGGGTTTAGGCCATGTCTTTTTTTCCTGGCGAACTGCTTCCTATCCAGTGTCTAGAAAACAGTGGTTGTTGAATAAATATTTGTTGAATGAATAAATGAATGAATAGGTGGGTAGTGAAAGCCAAGGCAGTAGGGGTTGGTTGAAAATAATCTTCTAGAAAAAGCAGTGGTATTTGATGCAGCGATATCAGTCAATAATGTGAAATAAAGATAAGGGTTTGTTTTGTTCCTTTGTTCCTTGTGTGGTAAGGAGACAGAATGGTGACATTCCACTGTTCACTAAAAAGCAGTCTTTCCAGGGAGTGCGAAATGGGGAAGGGAAATATCTTTGCCTTTTCCATACATACTGCAATTTGTATAAAGTTTCAATTCCAACTGATAGAGATTTGCAATCCTCCATTTTTATATGGTATCTATAAAATGTGAAAGTCCTTTATATGATATTTATTTTAAAAGTTCTTAGGTGCAATTAAAATAAATATATCTCATGGAGGTATACATGGAACTATTTATCCACAATTACTGTTTTGCAGCAGATTTTTAAAATAGGTATTTTTGCTTGATGAACCAAAAAAAGCAAGGTGAAACTGAAAATGTTTTGATAATTTTGAGATGTATTATAAACACTGTGAAAAGACCTGCCTTCTTGTTTGAAGCAGCACTGATCAATGCATTGACCTCTGTCTGGAACTGCATTAACCTCTTTCCACGGTGAAGAAATTTGAGAGCTCTGCTATTTTTCTTCTTTAGAAACTTTCACTAAGATGCGAAGCATTTTTTGGCAGGTTGCATTATTTTCATTCTCACTCAGGGAAGACAGAGCCATGTCTGTATGTACATATGATACGTAAAGCTACAGTTTGTGTAATCTGAGATACAACGTAAAAAAAAGACCTGTTTGAGGCGTTTAGACTCAAAACAAATTAGCATAGTTCTCACAAGCAAGGCTGGTGCATGAATTATGTGCATTACTGCATTATTTGCAGTAAGCTGTGTACATTTAATATTTGCAGACGCTTTACTTACTTTTTTCCGTAATGGACTCTCCCAGGAAAATGAATTTTCATTTTGATTAGATCAAATTGAAGAACATGAATATTTAAGCCAGGAAGTCCTAATTACTGAATTCTAGTGGCTCTTTTTATTTAAGTCTGGACATTTCTTTTAAAACTATTGTGATAGTATGTCTATTACCTTAAAAAATGAAATGGTAATCCAAATCAGTTCAATGAGCTATTACATATTTAGTTTAGTTAGTTTTAAGTCTCAGTAGGGTTTTTTAAATCACTTTTATTTGCTAGCGTATACTGAACCATAGGTTATCTTTGCTGATGCTATTCTTGCCATTTGAGAAGTTTTGAGTTCTCATGATTTGAATGGGGGGGCAACATTATATCAGGAAGAAAATGGAGGTCATTTGAGGCACCACCACCCCACTTCTCATTAACTCTCTCCTAAAAGGCTTCTTCTGGGACATCAGTTGATTATTGACAACGTTTTGTTATATAACAAATGACTCTGAAGTCTTCGAGTCACATACCAATGAGCATTCACTTCCCTCACATCTCAGGGTGCTGGGGCAGCTCATGTAGCCTGGATTTGGCGGCACGGCCCTCCTTCTGGCTGTGGGGCTGGCTCAGCGTCCTGCACTGGCTCTGCTCCTTGCGTGCTTAGTCTGCGGCCCGAGCGGAAGGGAGAGCAGTCATCCAGAAGAAGCTGCCTTCAGGGCAATAACAGAGTTGCACCCTGGAAACACAGAAGGCCTCTTAATGCCCAGCTAAGGAACAAGCACACTGTCATCGATGCCCACCTTCCTTTGACCCAAACAAGTCTGCTGCTGAACTCAAAGTTCAAGGAAGTACAGTTTTTATTTCTGTGGGAGGAATTGCAAAGTTGCCCAGAAAAGAGGACGTGAAGTGGCAATAACAGTTCAGTCTGTCGCTGCCAGCGTCGACTGACTTGCATGATCTTTAGGCCGAGGTACGGAGTGTCCAAGGAGGTTCTTTGGATATGATAGCAGTAATAACAGCAGTGACAATATAAGGCTCAGTCTTAAAAAAAAAAAAAAAAAAAAAACCTCAAAGGTTGAAATTCATGACTAAACCAAAAATTTAAAAATCAGTTAATAAAATGTTTAGCGCAGTATTAACTCTTGGATCTCACTGGGTGTTTTTGGTGTTATGAGGATGCAGAAGGGCCCCAAAGAAATGCTTATTTTCATTTCCTTGGTCAGCCTGAATTGTCCATTTATCAGCAAAGTCCTTTTAGAGAAATATTTACTGTTGGGCATTAAATACTATTTTATTACATGGAAATCTCTCAAGCACAAATATCCTTTGATTACTTTATTTAAAGATATTTCAAAGTTACTTTTACCTGCTTTTAGTTTTTTAATTTATTCTTTCATAGCTATATAAGTAGATATAAAGTGTTTTTGAAAATATTCTTAATGGTACATTAGATAGAATGAAGTTTTTTTTAGGATACTACCAATGATTCAGAACTTTTTAATTGTGTTATTTAAGGAAATGCACCTATTCACCTTCTCGTATGGCTTGTTAATGGTGTTCATTTTCCTGACAGGGTGGGTCAGCTCCAGAAGCTTTCCTCAGTGCAGTCCTGGAATCTCTACAGTCTTCTGGAATATTCTCCCACTCTTTTCCCTTTCCCGCTAGGGTTGTCAAATAAAACATCATGCTACTATCTGCCCATCAGACAGTATCATGACAAAAATGACCATACATTTGTTGCACCACTAAAGCAGTATACTAAAATATTTATGCCCAAAGTATGAAACTGATTTAAAAGCCCGAATTCTATTCATTTTTAGAATTTTCTTCAGTGGACAGTTTGCACACATTATCTTTCAAAGTGCAATATGGGAAACCAGCAAAGATTCACTTATTGATAAATTTCTAGCATTAAATGCAGAGTTTTCCCTCTCTGAGGGATCTAGGGTTATAGAGATGGCTAAAATCTAGCCATCTTTTTAGGTGTATCATACTGCTAGTACTGCTAGTACAAGTCCCTATGTGAGAGACTAAATATGTATTCTTACCCAGTGAACAAACTCTTATGTATTTTTTCTGGTGGAAACTCTAGAGCAAAACATTTGTTCATAAGATCAGAGTTCTGTCCTGCTATTATTAATTTGTTCCACCAGTCATGCTGATACTCAGCTGGTCGGTACCATACCTCCTATTAAAATATAAAAAGAATTATGTAACAGTTGGTAAATAGGATCTGTCCTGAGGCCCTGAACACCCTCCTTCACTGTTAATGGTCCTTCCAGTAATCCCTCAGTTTGGAGAATATGACAACTAACGGGTCAACATCTCTCTGGCTTTCCAGGGACCTTCAGGATCCTTCCATGCACTATGTCAGGCATCTGTGCTGACTCATCAACTCCCAAGCCATGCCAGTTTTAAATATTTTTAATACCGTTCTTGCAGCCACAGGGAGAAAATGTGTAATGATAAATGTGGTCTAAGAAAGGAAGTAGGAAGGGAAGGACTCAAGTGTAGGGATTGGTGAGGTGGCCATGGAAAGAATCACAGAGAGTATGAGCATGACCCCTGAAGTCAGACAGACTTCAGTTCCTGTCCAGGTTCTGTCACTTAACAGTTACCTGTCCTTGGTAAGAATTGAGACACACACTGAGCCCCAACTTCTTCATCTTTAAAATGAACATGATAATATCCATTTTTTGTATAGGATAATATGTGCAACATGAGATAATACTTAAGAGTGCTTGACCCTATTGTAAGGAACTAAGAAATGAAGCCATCTGGAATGATCACTGCATTCAATATAAAGGAGCAAGTAGAATTTGCACCCCCATATTCCTGATCTTTCTCCTTCAGTCACTGACCTGAGAACGGCTGCTATGACCAGCCCTGACAGTGGAAGGGTTTTCTACTTGGCCCTAAAGAATGTGGCATTTGAGGTTGATGGAACACAAAGAAAATCATATTTATTTCTTCTAACTTACTACAGGGTATTGGCACTCTGGCTGTCTCTCTTAATATCTTGATTAGCTCTCCTGAGAATGCCTCTGGAAACTCTTACATGAAGTGGGAGGTGGAATAGTGGCTAATACACATAGTGGCTTCAAAATAGTCTGCAAAGGTCTGGCTGCTTGGAATTGTAAGGTGTTTGTTACCTTGACAACCATAGGCAGCACAAGACCAGATTTTGAGTGACTTTAAATTCCTTTGCAATTCCTTATGGGGATGAATGATTTGTATGTCTAATCAATGAATGGTAAAGACATGTTATTTAATAAGATTAATGAAGCTCGTGTAAAGCATCTGTACACTAGGCCCAATGGCATGGCTTCTTTAGAAATGTAGTTAACATTCTGGAATGTTGGTCCCAAAGAGAACCAAAACTTTCTTTAGTCCTACTAGCTAAATTCCAGATTGAGGGCATAACTGTATTTTCAGCTGCCTCTGATATGTAGTCTCAGAATCTGGACTAGCCCTGAATACTATGAGGAAGACTTTTTTTTTCTGTTTTTCTTTTTTTCCTCCCTGATTGTTGATGATCTGGATATCACTTGGATGACTCTTACACCTAGTACCTCCTCTTAATAAATCTTGACCTTACGTTTTCACAGTTGGCTAGAAACAATGAAAACAAGTTTTTTGGTATCTTTGTGCTGCTTGAGAAAACTCTGGACTGTCCTTTTCCCTTCCCTGATGTCCCTCACTTTCTGCTTTCTTCCTGTCATGGTCTGATTTTATCTTTCCAACTCTGGCTCACACTCTGTTCAGTCTGACTGTCATTAACACAAATCTCAGTCTGTAAGCACAGAAATATACTTTCTTCATTTATCTGTAATTGAAATTATTTTCTTGGATGTTGTATTAGTTATTTATTGCTGTGTAATAAATTATCCAGAGCAGCCAAACAACTGATGCTGATTATTTCACGCAGTTTTGGAGGGTCGGGAACTAGGAGAGCCTGAGCCAGTGGCTCTGCCTCAGAGTGTTGTATGATTCTTGGACTTACATCTCTAACACTTAGCCAGGACTGGAAGATCCACTCCCCAGTTCATTCACAAGGCCATTGGCAGGCATCAGTTTCTTGTCACATAGGGCTCTCCAGAGGGCTGTTCTCTCACCATAGCAGCTGGCTTCTTCTAGAGTGGGAAATAAGAGAGATAGCAAGAGGTCTCTTGTATAACCTGGTCTCAGAAATCATGTACCGTTACTTATATATTATTCTTTTGGTCACAGAGACAAACTCTGATACAATGTGGAAGAGGACTACACAAAAGCATAAATACCATGAAGTGAATCATGGGGAGGCCACACATATTTTTGTGTAGAAAGTTAATTTCAGTCAATGGAAGATTCCGCCCCCCCCATTCCTGGAGTTGTGTTTAATCCATAAATAGCAAAAAATCGAAGGTTGTTGTTGTCGTTTAAGAGGGTGGGTGGGCTTAAGGGAGCAGGTATATCTGGTCTTTGTTACTATTATATATCCACCCTGCAAACTGATGACAAACTATAGTAAATATTGCTAACACATCTCTCGCTTAACATACAGCCACAGTGTGATCTGTTTATGTCTCCAAAGATTTGTTGATCTAACTTTCAATATATTAGGACACTCCTATGTACCCCTTACTCCAGATGGAGTGTGGAGAGGCTCTCCTGCTCTGTCCAGTGTGGTAGCTACTAGCCACAATGTCTATTGAGCACTAAAAATGCAGTAGTCTGAATTGAAATGTGCTGAAAGTGTAAAACACACATCTATTTTAAAGACTTTGAAAAAAAGAAAGAATGTGAAATATCTCAAGAGTTCTATGTTGATTACACTTTGAAATAATATTTTAGATATATTAGGTTAAATAAAATAGACTATTAAAATTTCATGTTTTTACTTAAAAAAGCAGTTACTAGGGGCGCCTGGGTGGCACAGCAGTTAAGCGTCTGCCTTCGGCTCAGGGCGTGATCCTGGTGTTATGATCGAGCCCCACATCAGGCTCTTCCGCTTTGAGCCTGCTTCTTCCTCTCCCACTCCCCCTGCTTGTGTTCCCTCTCTCGTTGGCTGTCCTTCTGTCACATAAATAAATAAAATCTTTAAAAAAAAAAAGCAGTTACTGGAAAAGTTAAAATTACATATGTAGCTTGTACTTGTGGCTCACCTTACCTTTCTGTTGGGTAGTGGTACTCTAGATATTTGGATAAAAGATGACAATAGAAAAGAAATGCCTTCCTATCCTGTAAAACAGTCTGGGGTATTCCTCCACAGGTGGTATTTGGTGAAAGTGTCAGGATAAGAATAATAAGGATCAAATTTAAGTAAGAAGAATCAGAAGTAAACGTTGCAGAGTCTGAGGTGTATATAGCAGATACTGTTAATACATTGCCCATGTGCCCTCAGCACTCTCGAACCCTTAAACATTGACTGCTTCTTCCTGAAAACATTCAAACACTTCCTGAAGAGTGTTGTGATGGTAGGGATGTCCTTACAGGACCATGGAAGATAGAAGGTCCTGGGCATTAACATCTTTGAGAGCAGCCTTAAACTAAGATGAATGGAAATTGATGGATAAATGTTCCAGTTTCTTTGCTTTTAATGAGGAATTACAGTGAGATGGGTTTGCATCTTCTCTCTGGTGTCCAAGTTATGGAGTTCCAGCTGCTTGTAGCAATTACCAGCTCACTAACATACCTTGTGCAAGCTTTCTTCTCTTCCTACTCCCCTACTGGTAATTCTGGGATTACTTCCTGGATAAACTTCTTTTACAAATCAGTCAACCTGATACCTAAGACAGTTTATGCATATGATATGTGTATGTCTGCATGTGGGAACATGCAAACACAAAGACTGAGAGATAGCCCTCTATATTTCTGGTTAGTGTAAGTGTTCATGGCTAAACTTGACATAGTAATTCTCCATGACTGTTTTCTTGGTGTGCTTACTTTCTTGTCCTCTGATTCTACATTCATGTCTCACCATTCTGTCCTACCTGCTTCCCTCAAAACCGTATCCTCTGGATGGCTCTGTTCACAAAGACTTGCAGTTGCCAAGTCAGGCCAGATTCTAGAAATATGGGTCATACATGACAGCCTAAAAGTTTTCCTTTTAACATCTGTTGAAAGGAAAATCAGTTTTCTTCCTCTGAAGATAGCATGAGAATGACACTTAACCTTCCAGCATCCTTATATTGTGACAAGTTGATAAGTGCTCTATTTTCACCCTCCTATTTTCTCCATCATAAATAGGTCTCAATTTGTAACCCATGTGTGCAGTTTCATCTAGAAGCAGGGAAAAAGGAATACTGCCCTATTTTAGCTCAGCAGGGCAAGAGCATTGGAGAAGATGAAAGGTCAGAGATACCTACCACAAATGCATCAGAATGATAGCACTGACAATATCAGAATGTGTTTTCCTGGGGGAACATTTCCCTGTGACATACAAGTCATGTTAGTGTCTGGGTTACCTCAAAACAAATACAGTGATAATTACAATAGAGAATGATAACAGTAGAGAATTTACCACTTCTCATAGGTAAAGTACTTCCTGGGTTGTAAAACACTTTCCCAAATATCTTCTCTTGATTCTCCAACAGCCTTGTGAGCGAAGAAGCAAAGTTATCATGGATAGGTTGGTGACTTCTTAAGCACCACAATGATACCCATTCATATTCTTGGAATAGCTGAATTGTGTAACCCAGTTTTAGGACCCTAAGGACACAGTCAGTTCCAATGGAATGAATAAAACTGCTACAAGGAATCATCTGATGCTTGAACACTCAGCATTTACAACATTAATTTCCAACAGGGATTTGACCAACTTAGCTTGCTCCATGCCATGTCCCTAACCATTTTCTTTCCTTATCCTCTTCCCAACCATAAATTATACAGATATATAAATTATACCCCTTGCTTAATTTCTCAGTCAGTACATTAATCCTTCCCACTAGCCTAGAGCTTGATTTTGAAAGCACTCTGGGTAATAGACTTCTTGGTTTAGTCCCAAGACTGCTTCTGGGTATTGCCAGTAATTGGCATCCTTTGTGGATATGGCATAGATTTGCAGTATAAGCCGAAAACCGAGATACAAATGTCCCGTTATCATGTTGTTTTTTCACCTACTACTTTGGAGACACTGCAGAGAAATCAGAGATGTATTGGGAAAACAGCACTGTCAGAAGGCTAACTTGTATTATAAGACATGCTAAATAAATGGTTGGTCAAAAAATATAATAAATGCAGAAATGTATGTGAGGTAATATGGAAATTAGTGTACTGTAAAATGCCATGTTATCAGGCAGGGTGAGTTCATGACAGTTACCAGATAATCAAGGTATTGGTCAACATTCCTGGTGGAAGTATTTGGCTTACACTTGTACAGAGGACACAGTGTCATACTTGAATATGACTGCGTAAGGATGGGACCTTTTGGATCTTGTTTCCCACTTTGTCAACAGCTCCTACGATGGTGTCTAGCACATAGAGAGCATGCACACATTTTTTTTTAAATAAATGAGTACCTAAATGATTAAATGTACTTGATATCTAATCTATAGTAGTCACGTTTCCATCCTGAAGCACTGGTATCCTATGGTTCCCTAGAAAGAAAAATACAGGCAGGTTTTAAGGAAGGAAGTTGAATAGCCCCTTTAAATTTTCTCAAGCTCCCACTAATGAAGCCAAGGAAAATTCAGTTACATTTTGTATTTCTCAGTCAGGAATGGTCTGGCCACAGGGCTGAATGATATTTTTAAAATGCAGGGGAAATAATCCACCAGTTTAATCTGCACAATGTTTAACACAAATATCCTCTCCATTAACAATATGGTGCAAGAGAGAGTCTGGGGGTCATTAGAGGACCTGAAAACACCCTGCAATGTGTTTGTGCAAGATTAGCCCTTCATCGAAAAGATGTATTCATTCGCGATATGGCCTTATGTCAGGGTTGCTGGCCTTAATGTGTGGAACTTTTCCAATTCATCAAGGCAAGCATGCCCAGAGCTATTTTCTAGGTTTGAAATAAAAGAGCAAGCTGTGGTAAGCCCGAAACCTTTGTTACTATTTCTATTCCTCTCTTCTCTCTCTGTTTCCTGCTCTCTTTTTCACCCACCTGTTTTTTCCTTGCTTAGTAAACAGAGCTGCCCATATGGCAAGTTGTGATAATCTTTCTCTCCTCACTCCCCTCACCCTTGAATTTGGCTTTGGTTTTAATACCACGGAGTTTCAAATATTGAAACAGAGGCAGCCATTCTTCTCTGCTCACTACAGGCTCAACTCAGAGCCATTTCCTCAAAGATATGAATGAATCCAAAATCTGTCTAGAGATCCTCTGGTGTGGCCGATGTACTCTTCTTCTTCTGTTCTATCTCTGGCTAGTCTTGAATTTATTTCCTATCAGTATAAATCTTTGATTTGGTGTTTAAAAATCTTGTTTAAATTGGAAATATTCACAGGTGTTTTGATTTTAATTTGACACTATATATTGTATAACTGAGTTCAAAGAGAAGGGAAAGGAGATCCATCCAGGATATCCAGTCAGTATGGGATATGTTGTGCTGCAGAATATAACCACACAAACATCTTCAAACATGAAGATTGAGCTCATGTTATGCCTGTCACCAGTTGGCAGGGATATTTGCCCATTAGAGTCACTCAGAATTCCAGGCTGACAAATGGGCCACCGTTGCAAACATTGCTACTCAAGCCAACATCTCAAATGTTGTTGGTCTCTGTGCCAGAAAAAGCTCCAACTAGAGCAGTGCTTTTCAAACTGTAATTTGCATGCGTTCACCTGGGGATCTTGTGAAAATGCCAGTTCTGATTCAGTACACCTGGGCAGGATCTGAGACTCTGTACTTGTAAAAAAAAAAAAAAAAGCTTAAGTGATGCTGATCGTAGTCTGGTAGTTGCCATTTTTCTTTTCCCTCCCTCCTTCCTTCTTTTTTTTTCTTTTTTTTTTTTTTTCACAGTAGTAGAAATCTAACTAAACTGGCAATTAAATGTTCTGGCCCAGAAGTACAATTTCATTAGGCACATGGCTCCTCCCAACCACAAGGGAGCTGAGAAGTACAGTCCAATCAGATACCCAGAAGAGAGAACTGAAATATTTGGTGAACATCCAGAAACATTAATATGGTTGTTTATGTAGCACAGAAGCAAAGTAAATACTTTTTCTGTGGTTTTTATGCTCAACTGGCCAATGTGTTAAAACGTTAATCAAAAAAATTGGACAGGGATTCTCAGTGCTTGGCTCTATATCAGAATCAGTTATGGGGATTTTTTAAATGTAAATGATCGTTCTCTGGTGGGTGTGTGGTGAGGCTTGGATATTTGTAATTTTTCTTTTTATAAACTGTTCAGGTAATTCTCTAGCAAGGACTGAAAAACATTGAAACAGGGTTCCAAAGCATCTTTTTGATGGTGTAGAACATAATTTAAAGAATGTTTTTAATCATAGATATCCTCCACCATACATCAGTGAGACTTACCATAAAAGCTGTTTGTTTTAATTACATAAATTTATGCCTGTGATGAAAGAAATTTTTTTTCCCAATTAAGAAAAAAAAAATCGTACTTTTTTCCCTTTCTAATTACTGTTAGTACCTAAGGGAAAGCCTCCCATTTCGGGAGGTGCCTAAATTATATATTACATTAATAAATATATAACATTTCAATTGCCTAAATATGAAAATCGATTACTCAAAATGCTGATTCATTCAAGTTTATGAGATAGTTGAATGAATGAAAGAAAAACTGCCATGGAAGGCTGGAAGGCAGGAGAGAGAGAAAGGAAGGAAGGTGGAAAGAGGGAAGGAAAGAGAGAGGAGAAGGAAGGGAGGAAAGGAAGAAAAGGAAGAAGCTGACAAATGGCCCAGAACCAGAGCAGTAGAGAAAAGCCATTGAGTTCAAAGACTGGAATGAGCTAGCATGGAATTAAATCTCAGATTTAAGTTTTAATGTTTTATGAATACTATTTTATGAATACTATTACCTATTAATTAAAATGGAGGACAGAACTACCTCAGGAGACTATAATTAAGCTCATTGAGAAAAGGTGAAAATCTCTTAGCACAGAGGCTAAGATATTGTTATTCATCAAAATGGGTAGTTACTATTTTTGTTGGCATGATGGAAAGGAAACACCTACAATACGGCTCTGATAGCACTGGTAATAGAAATATGCCAATCTGCCTCATTTCCTTTGGAACTATATAATACATACAAAGGGTTTATATTTCCTTTTTAATATTTTGTGTCATCGAACTGTGCTGTTTGGAGTTAAAGGTAACTACTAAAGGGTACAAAATTAGTGAAATATAGGCTAGATTTGTAAGACTTCCCTGACACAGTGACTCTGATGAAAGCCACACAATGATAAAGAGAGTGTAAAGGGGGAAATGATGTCATGATGAGATCTACTTCATCTCTGTAACACAGTGGTCAGGAAAATAGGCTCCTGAAACTCAAGATAGATGTCCTCACTTCCTAGCTGTGTGGCCAAGGTCAAGTCACTTACCTTATCTAAGTAAGGGTTTCTTCTTCCATAAAGTCGGTGTGGAAATAGAACTATCATAGAGAGGTTGTGATGTTGTTATTTCCAATATTGACTGAAAAAAAAAAAGAGGCTCAGGGAGTTTGGGTATGAAATCACACAGGTTTTGAGTCAGCTTGTGATCAAGTCAGCCTTAGAGTTTTCTCAGCTTGATTAAACTCTACATAGGCTTCTTCCTCACTCTAAGCCCCTGACCTCCCTCTTCTTAAGGCATTGATGTTAGAGCACTTCCCATTGTAAGTTCCTTTGTGGAGAAGCTCATGGGAGATCAATTTGACCCTGTCAGAACAATTAGTAAAACCGTATACAGCTTTTAAAAATCTGATTGGAAAGATTTGATTGTCACCGAGGCAGATGGGAAAGAAGAGAGCTCAGAGAAAGGAGCAGAAGACCTTATTCCCCTCAGGGTATCTACCAGTTTTGGTCCTGGGGTGGTGAGACTCTGAGAAAAAGGCAGAGAACCAGAACCAGGGTAGTTAAGTGGACAAGATTTTGACAGCTGCATGGAGCTAGTGAATAATTTTTGTTTTGGGATGGCCAAGTAAGACCTGGGCACAAGGATCTGAGAGAGTTCATAGGTGGGGAGAAGTGAACACTGCAGCCTGGGAATTTTCCCTTTGAGGCATATACTTAAGATGGACATGGTAAGAGGCTAAGAAATGAAAACAGCAGGATAATGCAAAAGAAAGAGTTTTCAGCATGCTCAGGTGACTGAGGAAACAGTCATGTGAGTTCAGATTCTGCCAAGAAGGAGGGCCCTCCTAAACACTCCAGGCTCTCAGCTGGAGCCACTACAGAGCTGTATCTTAATAATAGAGGAAAACTAAAGGCATCTGAGCCTAAGGAAAACTATAAATCAACTTTCAATCAGACTATACTTGACTGCATTAAAGACTGCATTCAGTCTACCTCCCAGAGGACAGGTAAATACCTATGAAGGAAGAGAAAGAGATTACAGTTTTTTATGTTTAATTTCTGATTTCTAATCAAATATTACCAAACACATTGAGAGACATGACAGGAAGAGGACAGACAATAAGAACTCTAAGGGACTGCCCTGCGTTCCCCCAAAATTCATATGTTGAAGCTCCAACCTCCAGTGTGACTATATTTGGAGATGGAGCCTGTAAGAGGATACTTATGGTTAATTGATAACATAAGGAGGGAGCCTTGACCCCATAGAATTAGTGGCGTTCTAGGAAGAGGCACTAAAGAACTCACATTCTCTCAGCCATCCACAAGCCATGAAGAAAGCTCTCACCAGAAATCCAATCAGTGGGCCCTTTGATGTTAGGTTTTCCAGCCTCCAGAACTTCAAGGAGTACATTTTTTGTTGTTTAAGCTACCCAGTCTGTGGCATTCTGCTCTAGTAGCTCGAGTAGACTAATACGGAAGCATACCCACAAAAAATCCAGCTCCATTTTTGATTTGCATATTAATATCTATAGACTGGAGGGTATCCCTGTTCAGATTTCCAGAGCTCTCTCTCTCTCTCTGGTGTAACATCTCGCAAATTCTAGCAGCATTAGCCTAGCCAAACTCTGACATGAGGCTCTTCACTTTAGTATGACTGCAGCATTTTCCTAACACTTCCCCTCCTCGCATTGCAGTCTGGAAAGTCCTTCAAGAAGAAAGCTGGAAACCCATAGGCACTACTTGATTTGTTTCACTTTTCTCAGGAATCACAGCCCCACTTGTCTCAAAGTTTAAAAACACTTGTATCATATGTTTGACCAGTTTTTAAGGTGTTTACTGTGGGAGTGCAATTTCCATGCTCCTTCCTGATCAGAATATGAATTCCCCCTATTCATGTTAAAGACATTTATCAAACCAGAAACAATAATTTAAAAAATATATGATAAAATGTATCAAAATTCCTCCAGCAAAAACTACTAGACTTATTGTGGTGATCATTTTGTAATAAATACAAATATTGAATCATAATGTTGTGTACTGAAATTAATATATGTCATTAATACCTCCATTTAAAAAAATCACTTTGGAGGTAAAATATTGAATGACAGAAAATTGGAAAGAGAGGACAGAAGATTCCTTCTACAGTTACTTCAATTCAATATCATTGGGAGAATCTTGTCAGTCCAATAGGTCAAAAAAAGTAAGTAAAATCAAACACCTAGGAATAATTCTAAGGAAAGAAATATAAGACTCCACCTACAAAACTACAAAACAATTCTAACTAAAAATTCTTTAAAGACCTTAATAATTGGAAGGATATACTATTTTTATAGATTAGAAGACTCAGAATTTGAAAGATACCACTTTTTCCTAAATTAATCTATAATAGGCTAAATATAATTCTAACTACTACGTTCTTGTCAACTAAGTGACAAGAACGGCAGAGAAAATCCAGATGAAGGGGGGGGGGAATGGAAGATTTAAATCACCAGACATTCAGATTTCTTATGAAGCTATAGTGATCGAGATAGTGGGGCAGAAGGTTACATAAAGAAAACATAACTGGAAATGGAAAGTTAAGAAACAGACCCATATGAATATAATTTTCTACAACGCAGGTAGAGAAAAAATAGTTGTTTCCACTTAGTGATTCTGAGTATCTGGATACACAGATAATATTATTACTCAGAAATTATACACTTAGGCATGTACTCAAAGGAAATACATCTAAAGTGTCCTCCAAACCCATGTACAAAAATGTTTATAGCAATATGATTCATAATAGCAAAAAAAAATGGAAGCAGATAAAATGATTATCAATGGCAGAATATATAAAAATTGTGGTATAGTCGCACAAAGGAAATATACTCAGGAAAGAGGATAAACTGCTAATTTATAAACAATATGAATATAACTTATAAACATATACTGAACAAAAGAGGCCAGTCACAAAATAATACATGATGAATAACATTTATATATAGTTTGAAAACAGACACAACTAATACATGGTAATGGAAGCCAGAGAATGGTTACTTACTGCACGGGGTGGCCACTGGGAAGAGGTATGAGAAAAGATTCTGGATGCTAGTTATGTTTTATACCTTTTATTTAAGTGGTAGTTACATAAAAGTGTCCATGGTCCTAAAAATTCATCACCATCTGTACTTGTGGTTTTTTTTATACTTTTCTGTATGTATTTCTCTGTGTATATTATACTTCAGTAAAGTTTATGCAAGCACAGATATTACTCCAAAGATGTTAGAGTAGAAAAGACTTGTATATTGACACCTATAATATTGAGCAACATATGTCAGCTATTAGAAACTTACAAATAAATGACCATGTTATAGTTCTGAATAGAAGAAGATTAGTTCTATCTTGGTGAAAGGTTCATGGAATTGTAGGCTTTCAGGAGGAGATGAAATTTGAGATGAAACTGAAAAACAGGTGATTAATAGAAATGAAGAGCAGCAGGTCATCTAGCAGGAGAAATAGCATCTCCTTCTCAAAATTAGGTATGTAAGAAAAACTGACAGCCGTTTATTTGGATTAAAATCAATAACATGAAATTAGGTTGGAAAGATATTAGGACTAGATTTGAATGACTTCAAATAACAGAGGAAGGAATTTTGGATTTCAGTAGATGCTGAGGAGCTATTTAGCATTAATGAACAGAAGAAAGTCATGATCAAAATTATGCTCCATAAACATAGATCCTTTGACCTCAATATTATTAGAAGAAGAGAATTGATGTAGCAAGAAAATATAAATGGATATTATGAAAATCTAATTCATTTTCATTTATCAAACAGTTATTAAAGGTCCACTGACTGACTCAGGCAAAAATTAGTGAACACCTAAATTAGACCATTCAAGTGGGAGGGTGACAAGTGACATACATGACATCTCCATTAAGGAACAATTTGAAAAATTCTTTGTTGAGTGCTACTAATAAAAATTTATGACAGTATATGATTTAAGAATATATTGAGCTTCCACAAACAGAAATTGCAACTAATAGTAGCCTAAAGATATAGGAGTTTCTTTTCCTCACATGATATGAAAACCATAGGTAGATATTACTAATGTTAGTTCAGCTTCTGAAAAATATCGTTTCACCCGGGATTTTTAACTTTCCTCCAACAATCTTGAGGCTGTTGACTTCTATCCTTTCCTATGACACTTCATGATCACAAAATATCTGGACACACTGCCCCTGAAAAAATCCACGCCACAAAATGATGATCCTCACAAGAAACAAAAGCAAAAATTAGCAAGTGAGACTACATCAAACTGAAGAGCTTGTGCAAAGAAACATTCAACAAAATGAAAAGGAAACCTATGCAATGAGGGAAAATATTTGCCCGTCATATGTCTGATAAACAGATAACAGCCAAAAAATATCTGGCTCAATAGCAAGATAAAACAAAACAAACAAAAACTAACAATCAAATTTAAAAATGGGAAGAGGAACTAAATAGACTTTTTTTTTCTCCAAAGAATGCATACAAATGGTCAACAAATACATGTAAAGGTGCTCAACATCACTAATCATGAGGAAAATGTAAATCAAACCACAGTAAATTTCAGATTATATTATAAAGCTTTAGTAATTAAAATAGTATGTTATTAGCATAAAAACAGATATGTAAATCAATGGAACAGAATAGGAAGCCAAGATAGGAACCCATGAATATATGGTCAATTAATTGTTTAGAAAGGATAGTCTCTTCAAAAAATAATGTTGGAAAAACTGGATTACCACAGTCAAAGGAATGAAACTGAATCTCTCTATACCACACATGCAAATCAAGTCAAAATGGATTAAAGACTTGATATAAGAATGGGAAATGTAAAATTCCTAGAAGAAAATATAGGGGGCAATTGATATTGGTCCTAGCAATGATTTTCTGGATTTGACACCAAAAGCAAAGGCAACAAAAGCAAAAATAAACAAGTGGAAATACATCAAAGTAAAAAGCTTTTGCTCAACAAAGGGAACTATGAACAAAATGAAAAGGCAACCTATGGAATGGGAGAGAATATTTGTAAACTACATATTTTATAAACTAGTTAATATCCAAATTATATAAGGAACTAATGCAAATCAATAGCAAACAGCAATAACAGCAAAAAAAACACACAACCCAATTTAAAAATGGGCAAATATCTAGGTAATCATTTTACCAAAAGAGACATACAAATGGGTAATTGGTACATGAAAAAGTGCTCAGCATCACTAATTATCAAGGAAATGCAAATCAAAACCACAGTGGGAATGTCAACCGGTACAGCTACTATGAAAAACTATGAAAGTTCCTCAAAAAATTAAAAATAGAATTACCATATAATCCAGCAATCCCATTTCCAGGTATGTATCCAAAGGAAATGATAACAAGATCTCAAAGATCTGTTTGTACTCTGATATTCACTGTAGCATTATTCACTAGTCAAGATATAGACTAAGTATCTGTCAGTAGATGAATGGATAAAGAAAATGTGGTATATGCAATGGAATATTATTGAGCCATGAGAAAGAAGGAAATCCTGCCATTTGTTACAGTATGGATGAACCTGGAAAGCATTATGCTAAGTGAAGTCAGAGAAAGACAAATACTGAATGATATCACTTATACGTGAAATATAAAAGAGCCAAAATCATAGAAACAGAGTAGTGGGATAGTTACCAGGAGCTTGCAGTGAGGGAAATGGGGAGATGTTGGTTAAAGGGTACAGACTTGATTATAAGATGAAAAATTTCTTGGGGCAGAGTGTAGAGCATGCTGATTATAGTTAATAATATTGTATTATATACTTGAAAGTTGCTAAGAGAGTAGATCTTTAATGTTCTCGTCACACAAAAAAAATGCTCATTGTGTGACATGGCGGTGTTAGCTAATTCTATGATGATAATCATTTTGCAATATATATGTATATCAAATCAACATATTTTACACCTTAGTGTTTTATGTCAATTATATCTCAATAAAACTGGAAAAAAGTTATTCTGTTATCAAAGAGAAAGTAGAAAACTGATAATAATCCTAGGAGAATTTTTCACAGCCATCTCCACCATACACACTATATGCATATAAAAAAGATGGTGCTTGATCTCAAAGAGTATATATGATAGGTGTGGGAATATTGTATGTGCCCATAAGAAATGACTCTAATATGCAATTGAGAATTTCCATCAAACATGTGGGTTGTATTTTCTATTTGTTTGTATATTTTTAATTAAGTTGGCCATTCTTTGCTTCTTCCAAAAATTGTCTTTGAGCACATACGATGCAAAATTTAATATAAGAATGGACAACAAAATCACTACAGAAAACAGAAAAAGAAAAATATGTGATCCGATGAGATAATTATGTGGCATGCATTTCTGCATTTCATAGCAACTTAGCCAAAAATAGAGTTAGTAAAAGATTTCTCATTAATAAAAAATGAGAAAAAAAAGAAAAGAAGAATAGGAAGCCCAGATAGGAACCCATGATTATATGGTCAATTAATTGTTGAGAAAGGATAGTCTCTTCAATAAATGATGTTGGAAAAACTGGATTACCACAGTCAAAAGAATGAAACTGAATCTCTCTTGTACCACACATGCAAATCAAGTCAAAATGGATTAAAGACTTGATATAAGAATGGGAAATGTAAAATTCCTAGATGAAAATATAGGGGGCAATTGATATTGGTCCTAGCAATGATTTTCTTTTTTTTTTTTTTTTAGTAAACAGTTATTTTGAGGAATAAACTTTCTGTCATGGAAAACATGAAGGATTAATATGAATGTTTTAGACTTTATATGAGAAATATTAATATCAGGAAGCTGAAGTAAGTTATGACCTTAATAAGAGTGGTTTCCTATAGACGAAGTTTTCAGGTATAATTAATTTCCCATTCTTTCCCTCAGGCTTCATTATCTGAACCGGATCATTTTACATTTATTTTAATGATCTTAAGGTTTTAATATGGCTACATCTTTAATTGCCATGTTTCTGAGATTTCTTAGTGCATTTTTTCCTTGAAGTAGGGACTAAGTCTCCCTGGCTCCTTTCGATATTTCTTTTGTACATGGAAGGCAATCAATACATAGTTATTGAATAAATAGGTAGGTGAAATAAAAATAACAGGGGATATTGTGCTTTTTCCCCAGCAGTGATTCTAAAAGTTACATTGATATTCCACACATGGGAAGTTTGGCTATTAACCCTAACAGTTGCAGTCACAACATTCAATCTTATATGGCTTATGCCTCTTTTTCATCTGATACTCCAAAGCACCCAGCATGGTATCTGCTACATTGGGTCATTCAGTGGAATAACTGATGTTCGCCTGGACAGAGACATTCCTGAGAAGAATTAAAACAATATTATACTGGTACATTATTCCTGAGTCCTTCGGTGTCAGGATAGAGTTTCTTGAACTAGAGGAATAAAAGGTTAACATATCCATTACACTACTCTTCCTAAGTATTAGAGGCTCTAGGCAGCCTTTAGAAAATGCTGTATCATAGCTAATTCATAGTTCTGTTCTGAAAGTAGTGCCTGAGTGCTGTATCATCATCGATTCATGTGCTTCAGAAACAAGCTGAACAAGAAGTTGCACTTTGATGTCAATGTCTTGGAGGCTAACTTTCATTCTCACTCAGACAGATGGCATTCACCGTTCTTCACAGAGCTAGCCCACAAGGATATTTGCAATCAGGCTAAGAGTTTTCCCACAAAATTAATTTGAACAGAGTTTTGAATCTGCTAAAGCATTTGGGAAATAAATCAATACCCCACATTTATATACAGCGTTCTATGGAAAAGGCTATTCGGCATGAACAACTTTAATGGTAGGTGGTCACTACTCAACTGCTTTGATCATGTGAGAGACTGACTCTGGAACCTCAATGACATAAGTGGACATACATAAGTTTTATACAGTCCTCAGTGTATTGGATTATACTCTTAATATATTTTACCCAAAATTATTTTAAATGGAATGAGAAAGGGAGTTGTGGTTAATGGAAAGAAAATTGCTAACTATAATTCTGAAATTTTGAGCCCCAATGTGGAAAGAATAATTATGCTCTTCACAGTAAAAGGAAATTAAGGCGAGGAAAGTGTAATCCATTTCAGGAGTCCTAATCCACAGTGCAATGTGGAATTCTTGTTCAGGAATGGTTTGAAACCTGAATTAAACAGAAGGAGAAGAAAGTGTGCACCAGATCTTAAGCAAAGCATTTAGTGAAAAGCAGTCATCAAGACAGAGTTCTGGGGAGGTTGGGGAAATACCCAGTCCGTACACCTAATCCCGTTGGTCTCACTTTGGTCCTGCTTTATTCTTTATCTCCCACTCATTTCCTGTCTTTATTTGCCTTCAAACTTATGGCTTCCTATTCCGTGTACCTGACAGCCAAGTTAACATTTCTGGCCTTCCAAACCTTATCTCAACATTATGCTGTCCTTATGAGATCTTCTTATGAGATCTCCTTATGAGATCCTTATGATCAGGGCCATCTAAGGGGAATTTGGACAGGTAATACCTCTTACCTTTTAGGAAGAAGAAAGTATAATGTTTAATAATACCTTTACGGGAAGGACATATTTATTCAAAATAACACTTTGTTAGAGTAATAAACAATGCATTTAATCACGCTCTATTTTTTATGGTATGCAAATGCATACACCTAATAGTAAGAGATTACTTAGAGCATTAGCTGTGAATCACAGTGCCCCTGACACTCTCTAGAACGCACCAGGAAAGAGAGTGAAAAGCGCTTTTGAAGTAATACAAATTATATGTGCTAATATTCATTGAATGTTTGCCATTTATCAGGCAGTGTCTGGAAACCTTGTAGCAAATGTTAAAACAGTAAAGATATCTGAAACATTTCAGATTGATCCCTAATTTCAAAACAATGAATATAGGATTAGGAATTAACTCATGATTAATTTACACATTTCAAGATTATAAAACATTTCTAAAATTTAGCGTTTCATTATGTGGTGTTTTGGCTTTTTCTATCTACCTCGGATAAAACTTGGAGGAAAAGGATTTTCACCTGAATTTCCTGATTGGGAAGCAGCACTTGGTGGTACTTAGAGTGGCTCTTTCAAGTAGTAAAGATAATATAATCCTCTCAAAACACATTAAATAGTAAAGGACTAGTTTGGATGCCATTTATATTCTAATGCTTTTTCAAATGTTTCTCCCCTCTTGTGATATGTCCTTTCTCTATTCTCCATCTAGAAACTTCTGCTAATTCTTTGAGATCTGACAGCTATTTTATCTCCATTTGAATACTTAATAAGCGCCTTGCACTTAACACACCTGAAATTGAACTTGTGATATGTATCACCCTTTTGGTTCTAAAGTATTACTCTCATCTGGCCTAAAATGTCTTAAAAGCAAGGCCCAAAAGGGTTATATATGTTTTTAAGTAACTTAAATATGTTCCAGAAAAAAAAAAAAGAAAAGAAAAAGCTCAGCAACATGTATGAAAGTATAAAAATAGCCAGGCCCAACAAAGTAAAATTTGTAATGCTTGGCATCTAATCAGAAATTACCAGGGTTACAAAGTAGCAAGAAAAAACCAAATATAATGGATGAAAATAATCATTCAAACCAACTCAGAACTGTCACAGGTGTTAGAATTAGCAGACAAGGCTTTTAAACAGTACTATAATTATATCCCATATATTCTGAAAATTAGAGATATGGAAGATAGTTAAAAACCCAGTCAAACTTGTAGAAATGAAATTAATATGTGTGAGAAATACACTGGGTGGAATTAACAGAAGACTGTACATGGTACAAGAAAATAATAGTTAACTTGAAGATAGAGCTGTAAAAATAATTGAAAATGAAACGCAGAGAGAAAATAGACTGAAAAAAATGGACATGAGTAATCTGTAGGACAATGTCACAGGTCTAATATACATATAATAGGATTCCCCAAGTAAATGAAAGCAGAACATATTTGAATAATGTTGTAGACAGAGTTCTAACATAGCTCCAAGATTTCCCAACACCTGGTGAATCCACTCTGAGTAAGCCCCAGGGAAATAGATGGGGTGCATTTTATTCTCTTGATTAGGTTATGTTATATGGCATAATTAACTTTAAGATGGGGTGATTATGCAGGTTGTCCTGGACCTAATCACATGAGGCCTTTGAAAGAAAGCTTTTCCACCTGCAGAAGAGAAAGTTAGAGATTTGAAGCACAAGAAAGATCTAACATGTCAGTGCTGGCTTAAAGATGGAGCAGCCATGTGGCATGGGATACAGGTAGCCTCTAGAAGCTGAAAGCATTCCCTGGCTGACAGCCAGCAAGTAAATGAGAACTCAGTCCTAAAACCACAAGGAACTAGATTCTGCCAACAAAAAGAATGATTTTGGAAGAAGATTTTGTACTCAGAGCCTCCAGAGGAGAACACAGGCCAATAATTTAATTTCAAAGATGTGGAGGAATTGGAACTCTCATACACTGCTGGTGGGAATGTTAAATGATATGAGCACTTTGAAAACAGTATTCCAACATTTTAAAAAGTGAAACATACACCTATCATATGACCCAGCCATTGCATTCCTAATTATTTACCCCAAATAATTGAAAGCATATGTTATAACAAGATTTGGTGTGTTATGGAAAGTTTATGTCTACAGTAATTCCCCCTTATCCACAGGGTTGTGTTCCAAGACCCCCAGTGGATGTCTGAAACCATGAATCATACCAAACCCTATATATATTTTGTTTTTTCTTATTCACATCTACTTGTGATAAAGTTTAACTTATAAATTAGGCCCAGTAAGATATTAACAGCAATCATAAAATAGACCAATTTTATAACAATATACCATAATAGAAGCTATGTGAATGTAGCCTCTCTCTCAATATAATTTTATTATACTATCTTACTATATCTTATTATATTTACCCTTCTTCTTGTGATGGTATGAGATGATAGAATGTCTAAGTGTTGAGATGAAGTGAGGTAAATGGTGGAGGTATTGTGTTGTAGCATTAGGCTACCACTGACCTTTTGACTGTATGTCAGAAGAAAGATCATCTGTTTCCACACTGCAATTGACTGAGGGTAACAAACTGTACAAAACTAAACCACAGATAAGAGGAAACTACTGTAATAGTCATAAACTCTAAACAATACAAAAATCTCATCAATTGGTGAACAGCTAAATAAACAAATCCTGTTCTATATATAGAGTGGAGTACTACTCAGAATAAAAAGTGAGGCCTTACATATGCTACAACACGGGTCACTCTCAAAACAGTAATGCTCTGTTGAAAGAAGCCAGACACACCAAAGTGCATATTGTATAATTCCACTTACATAAAACTCAAGAAAATGCAATTCTGATCTATAATGACAGAAAGCAGATCAATGGTTGCATGGGAATGAGGGTTGAACAGGTACTAGTGGAAGAAAGTAGTTACAAACGTGTTTATGAAAACTTAGGGATGATAGATTATTTTATCTAGATTGTGATGATCGCTTAACGGTGTTGATGTGACATTAAAGTATATCGGATTTTGAACTTTGAATATGTGCAACTTGTTGTCTTCAATAATACCCCAATAAAGCTGTTTTTTTTTTATTGAAGTACAATTGACATATTGTATTAGTTTCATGTGTATGGTGTAATGATTCAGCAATTCAACATTACTCTTCAGATGCTGGACTCTTAAACTAGGGCTGTGCAAAGGTATGCTTGGAGTATTTGAAATAGTGGGATGACCGTGAGGTTTTTTTCCCCCAGGAATACAAAATCTATTCAAAATTTGAGGAAATGTTTTATATTATAAGGTAAGAAACACCTCTATTATGAAGTCAAATGCAAAATCCCCATGAATTTATCAAACAAAATATGAGGTGTCAAACACATGCTGAGATTGTTTTAGACAGTTCCTTTTTAAACTACCAATATGCTTTTAGTAGACTTCAAACCTGCTGGGACTTAACTGATGTGTATCAGTGAATAAAGGGAGGACACAAAGACTGGTGAAAGCCAGAGAGAGAGAAGAGGTTGACTACCAAGGTGAGGTTATCAGTGGTACCATATGGTCCTGAGGACCATGCTGACCATGGATTTGAATTGAACTGGCATCGCTCTTCTGTTGACTCCAGGTATAAATTGGTTGAAGACATGAAAGACAGTCTTCATCCTTGGGGGATTAGACAAACCGTGAGTACCAGCTAATCAGGTTGGAGTTGGGAGCACAGCTCTTCTGGGCAGCAAGAAGCTGAAGCTGAAACCTAGTATGAAGGCTGAGCCAATACAGGCAAACACTGTGGCTCTAGAGGCCTCTGAATTATCATCTCACCCAGCCAGTGGGTCTGTTGCAACAAAAGTAATTCTCAACTCCACTCACTTGGGGCTGAAATTTTCTGCCTCGATCTGCATTTGTTAAAAACTTAGAAAGCCTAAGTGTGGCCTCTGAATAAAGTTGTCATGATACATTTTCTGCAACATGGACGGCACTGGAGGAGATAATGCTAAAGTGAAATAAGTCAAGCAGAGAAAGACAATTATCATATGATTTCTCTCATCTATGGAACATAAGAACTAGGATGATCGGTAGGGGAAGAAAGGGATAAAGAAAAGGGGGGTAATCAGAAGGGGGAATGAAACATGAGAGACTATGGACTATGAGAAACAAACTGAAGACTTCAGAGGAGGGGGTGGGGGAATGGGATAGACTGGTGATGGGTAGTAAGGAGGGCACATATTGCATGGTGCACTAGGTGTTATATGCAACTAATGAAGCATCAAACTTTACATCGGAATCTGGGGATGTACTGTATGGTGATTAACATAATATAATTAAATTAAAAAAAAAGTTGTCATGATAAGAACTGTAATGAGTACCATCACCTGGCAATTTAAAAAATAACAATATAGGAGAAAAGGAGAGGTTCTTTTCCTTATCAATTGCTCTTTAGTCTCCTGATATCCTTTTCTTGGAAAAAAGGCGGAAGATAGAGGAAAGGAAAGCACTGAGAAAAGTCGTAAATATTTCAAGAAAACACATTTCTTATTCTCACAATTCAAAAGAATGATGTACCATTTTGTCACTTTTTCTTGAGAGAGACCGTTAATAAAATTAATAAAATTGAGAGTTAACACCGAAGACTTAGTCATGAATTAGCCACTAGAAAGAGACATGCTTAAATTGCAAATTACTTTTAAAGTCATTAACCACCCCAAACTTAATAAAGTGAAATCTTCACACTGGTAAAGCGAGTAACAGATGTTGTTTTTAATGTTTAATGAAAAATATTTATCTGCTGCTATAATGAAATCCTGTTTCCCTGACCCTCTTTTTTCCTTTAGTTAGGTTTGTTATGTTACATTAAAACGTTCTTTTGCAAGATGATCAGGACTTTGTTTTTTTACATTTACTCAGGCTCAATCTTAAATAAATGTTATTTTTCGTGGAGTTCTCCATAATGCATATTTGAAGAGCAGGAGCAAGTCTATAGAAAACTGTGAGAGTAAAATGGAGAAATGCATTTTTTTTTTCTTCAGCCAACATGGCAGATGAAAATCTGTAACCACAGAAAAGCATGTCTAATTAGTGCAGCTTCAAGCTATGAGAGAGACTGGGTTGGCAACTGTGCTTTCTCTTGGATGATATTTTCTTTTTCCTGGATTATTTAAAGGAGACTAATTTCTTAAAGCCCAAGGCAACAGGGTCACAAGCAGTAAGCAAAACTTGTATCAAGAGAATAATGATATTTCAGTGTTGGGGAAAAACAACCTCATAGCCAGAAGGGAACCCATCAGAACTTAAACTGCTGCAATCTGGAAGTTTCTCCTCAGGACCTGTTTATGGCTAGTTCACTGTTTTAAGTGGCATAACATGCCAAACTAGTGGCAGGTGGGAAGGCTATATAAAAAACGATCTGCATGACTTAAGTGACTATAAAGGTACAAAAGGCAAACACAGAGGGAATGAACCCCTCTGAAATAAAAAAATAAAAATGTTGGTAAGCCCTTCTACCAAGAGACAAAACTGGCTTCTATCCATGCAGAACTGAAGTGAATCATGATAGTACGTTACCTCTATTAGCCAGTGTTGATAGAGCTCCTTCTGATTTGAAAATGTTATACCTTCTCAATCTTGTGTAATAACACAGAGAATACACCTTGATTTCACCTTCTAGTCTTAAAACTAGCTCCTAATCCTTTTCCTCTCCAAGAAAGAAAAATAGCAATCAGGGAGGGAAAAAAAATGAGAGAAAAGCATAAAACGTCAATTTAGTCTCCCTGAAACATCTGCTCCCATTTAGATAGATCCTGGCAGATTGAAATATTAAACAATCAAAGTTTGCTCTTATCAGTTATATTGTGATGAAATGCCAAAAGTAATCTTATCCTTGACCATAAATGAAAAGATCATTACCTTCTGAGGAACTGCAAAGATGACCTAGAAGGTTGTGTGGAATATAAAGATATTATAGTTAAAAATGGACTATGACTAAAAATTCAATTCTACAAATATTTACAGAATACAGCATCTATTATAGGCCAGGAACTATGTCAAGTACTTCAGGGAGGAAACACGAAGATGGCTACAGCATAGCCCCTGATTCAAGGAAGCTTCAAGTTTAAAAAAAAGATTAGAACAAGCATATAAACTGTAACAAGCAGAAGAAGAATTCCATTAGAGTTTTTCATAGATGTTTAGATGAAGAGCTCTGAAGTTTAGAGAGAGACCAATTGGTCACTCATAATGGGTTTTGTGGATTGAATAGGGTGCCACCCAGGAAAGGTCAAGGTTGGTGATCTAGGTTGGGAGAACAAATAAGCCAAAGCATCAGGTGTAAAGTATGAGGATACTTGGAAGTGCCAGTTGGGATATCAAATGTGAGAGTTGTTGACAAGAAAATTATCATGTCATGTATTTCCTCCACATACCATAATCATGGTTGGTGTGTTTATTTTACACTCTTTCAAAGGAAGAATGACATATATAACAACAAAAAAAAAAATGAAGAAGCCATATAGATGCATGGAATTCCCCAAAGTGATTGCTTCCTTGTAACCAGCACCTTGTTCAGTAAGTGATATTACCAGCATCCAGAGGTGCCCCTCTCCATAACCTCTTTCAGTCACACCCCGACTGATGACCATTATCCTTATTCTACCATTGCATCACTATAGAGTAGTTAGTTTGTAACATAATATAAACAAAAGAATATAGTACATACCTGTGTTTGGATTCTTTTACTCAAACTTCTCCTTTCTGTTTTATATAACTATAGTTTGTTCTGTCTTATTGATTTGTATTCAGTTGTATGACTTGTAGGGATGATCTATTGTTGATGTTACACTTGAACATGTGAGGTTTTTGTTTTTAATCTTAACTCTTCAATGAAATAAGTCACCTAAAAGCAACTCAGTTTCAAATTGGGTAAACAAATGCAGTCACTGGTTAGCTTAAACATGTATGTGACCAAGTGTGAATATTGATCAGTAATGGTCATTATTAGAAATGAGTATCAACTCTGATGGGAAGACTTCAGGGTGAATTGGGTCACTTCTGTGTTCTCTTTGATTGCTTCTACTTTGTTTCATACACTGGCTTGTGTTGACATTTCTTTGAGTTCTGTGCTATTGCCTGTGATGGGTGGAGTCCTTGGATGTACTGTACATGTTATATTCTGGTGCAAGTTTTTTGCCCCCAAAACTGAAAGCATTGGGACTTCTACTAACTATGTCATATAAAAAAAAAATCTTGCACTTGCTTTGTTTCCCAATTCTAGAATAACTCTGTTGAAAACTCTTACTCTCTCCGATGAAAGGAAGTGTTATCTTCCTCTTGAGGAAGCTCTGTGTTTTGAGCAGGAAAAACTAACTTTCAGGGCTGCCATCTGGAAGGTTTCTCACGCAAGAAACTTATACAAATTCTCTCTCTATTGTCCTCAAAAGGATCGTCCATCCCTGGATCTGTGACTCTCACAGTGTCTTACACGGTTAATGTTTATCTGGGGGAAAATAGCAATTCTTAGGATCATAGGCAGAGCTTCCCATCTCAGTTACCAATTCTGATCATTACCTCCTTCAATCCCTGATATCTGCTTCTATATGCTTTTGAGGGGAATAAAAAGAAAGAACCAAGAAAATGGGGAAGGAAGAAGATGGCGCTTTCACAGTGCATTGTGTGTACATTCAGAAATTCAGTAAGATATTTGAAGACTGCTGGGCACGGTACTCTGTGGAGCTCCAAATACTACTTGTCCCTGTAGACTGAGATTATTGCTTTTTTTTTTTTAAATTTTGGAGAACAAAAAAAGTAAAAGCAGTGTGAGAAACTTGCCCATTTTAATCTTTCTTGCTAGCTGTTGTGAAGCGGTGAATTTCTGGGAAGCATTAAAGTTCATTTCCTACCATCCATTCAAACTACAGTTCCATTGTATGTAAACACATTCAGTGAATTCTATGACTACTATATTAAAAAAATGTATTAATCACGTGAGCGGAACTTACAGGTGATTTGGAACTTAGATAGCACCAACAATATCTCCATAAGGATATGGATATAGGACAAGCAACTTAAGGAGAAATAGTGTTGCTGTTTTTAAGATGTGGTGGGATTTTTTTTGAAATTTGATTTTATTGTAATATTCACTTTATTACAGAAGAGCACTTCCCCTGAATAAAATATCTCACATGATAACACACAATATAATAATACTGCTGTTAGGGTATTTTTAAAATTTCTAAACAATAGAGAAATTGTTGAATTTTAATATTGTGAGAATTAGAAAAGAATGTTTATATATTTAGCATCAATTGAATGCCCATTACTCAGCTACTCACTTTAGTTTCACAAATGCTTGTTGAGTGGTAGCTGATGTTTGTCAGATGTTGGGAATATAAAGTTAACTAACCACTTGTCCTCTATTTCAAGGAGTTTTTGGTATAACCTAGGAGGCAGTGAACAAATAACAATTACTGTGAGATACATTTCACAATGGAACTATGTAGCACCTGTGAGAAGTCAGAGGAAAGATGTTTTTGTTGTTTGTTTTTGTCAAAGTTTTATATGTAAAGCTTCCCAAAAATTTGAGCTGGATGGATTTGGAAGACAGGATGAGTTTTTGAAAGTGGAAGTTGGGAGGCAAATGCAGTCCAGAGATAAACTTTCTCTCTTTCATCTTCACAGCACTCCTAAGAGGTGTTATTAACCATATTTCACAAAAGACATATAAATCTCGGCACTGATTTCTGGCTAAAATCCATTGTATATAAAAGCCTGTTCACTCTTCCACTCTATAAAAACTGAGGTGTTAATCTGGAGGTGACTTATTTTAATACCATAATTTCTCTTATATAATAATTCACAATTTCAAAGCATCTTCACATTAGTCACCTTATGCTAAACTCCCAATAATGTTATAAAGTAGAGTGTAGGCATCTTTATGCCCCTTTTTATATGGGAGAATGGCTTAGAGTGACAAAGAAACTGGATCATGATCACCCCAGATTGACAGAGTAAAATCTAAGTCATTCTAATTCCTGTGTTGTATTATTTTTGTGCATTCTAGATTGCTCATTCTTACAGTTACTATGATAAAATGGAAAATCACTATGGTGTGTGTATTCTTACATGGAGTTTATGATCTCTTAAAAAGTATAATTAATTAAATTTGAAAAAACAGGTCTTAATGGGATCAATTCAAAGAAGAATAAAGGGCATAAACTAAAAAATGTTAGAATGCATGAAAAAATACAGGTGTCTTGGGAGAATATCTAAAAGTATTACTACATAAGTGTTTCACTCTTTTAAGCAGGGAAAAAACTTTTTTGAGCAGCTTCATGACCCATTGCTACATGCAAGCTAAACAAAATACACTCACGTGTCTCCAAGAAACATAGGTGCCGTTTGAGCCCTGATAGCCTGCTGTTAGTTGGTGCCTCTATCAGTTTAGGTAGGATTTAGCCAGTAAATCATAACTGAAGAAAAAAATCAGAATCCATGGGAGCTTATATTTAAAATAGGGATATTTTTAGAGAAGATGTAACATTATCTAGCCAAATTTAATCCACAGGACCATGTTATATACATGAGAAATAACTCCATATATTCTGCAGTTCTGTCGGCTGTAGCTGAGGGGTTATGAAGAACACTGTAAAGTTGGTCCAGTCACATATGTATTGAGACTGACAGTGAACAGGGAGAACTAAAGAGTTGATCCAAAAGATGTTCAAAAACCATAGTTAAATTAGTTTAGATGAGGTCGTAATTCTCATTTTTGTCATGGATTTTATTTTCCTCTGTCAACGATGTAATAATTCTGAATAGACTTTAAATGATATAAAGCTCCATAATACTTTCATTCTTCATATCTCATTCATCACTTAACATTATCATGAAGGCCTGTCCATAAATGGAAATACAAAAACGGGCTGGACTGTTTTGGACTATAAACCTTGCCTTTTGCCGAGATAAATTTGAATACAGTGCATATTTAAGATGCTTCAATAGTTAAGGTCCAAGGAAAAGAAAATTTTGCAAAAATTTAGTGCTTCCTACATGGATGAGGTCATGATAAGTTTGTAAAGCATCACACACTGTTTTTCTCTCAGATCAGCAATTTTTCTGGCATATCTTCGAATTGTGTTTTGTCATGTGGGTTCCATATTGTCTTTTTCTGAGAGACATGTACATGAATATATAAGAAGAAAGAAAAACAAAGTAGAAATTGGGCCTGTGTTTTTACTACAAAGTTGTATTAAGTTTCCATGCTGGAACCCCTGTGGAACTGTAATTCCCAAACCTCACTGGGTATCAGAACAGTCTTAGTAATGGCCAGAATGCAAGTTTGGGGGTGCCATCTTTTCCTACTGAATCAGAACACCAGTGTTGGGTTGCCCATGAATATATATTTTTAATATTCTCCATGGTGATTCTCATGTACAGCTAGATTTGAGAAACACTATGATAAGATGTGCGTACCAAATATTAAGTGTGTGTACATATTTGACCCTGAAAATACTTGTAAATATTTGTAAAGTTTCTTCGGGGTTATATAGTATATAAAAGAATGATTTTATGATAAGCACCTTCCAACCTAACATCAACATCACAGTTAAATGCTGCAAAATGTTACATACCTAGGATAGTGCCTCTCGGTAGCTAGTTGTGTTGGTTTAGCTCCTGGGTGGTAGTCAGCATGAGAGCTTCCAAATGCAAACTTGATCAACACTTCAACACTGTACTGAAATGGGGAGCATTCACTTCCAGGGGTGAAGAACATGTGACATCAACTCAGCAGTAGCCCTAAGAGTGCCTTTCAGAGTCTTTCACATACCTACATACAGTTAATCACCATTGATTAAGCTCTTAAAGTTTTTCTAGGTACTTTTAAATATTGGCAGAATCATTTAATATCATCTTTCCAAAAGAGCCATGAGATATGTGTTAATTAATCCACTTTACAGTCTAGGAAACTGAGGATTGCACAGGGACATCCAACTCTATTAATTGTATTTTTAAACCAGCAAGATAATAAAACCACCACACAAATGTAGTCACTTGCCAGGTAACAATGATAACAAAATGTTGTCTTCATAAATATAGATAAAAATTACTAAGAGCAAAATATGTCGGACCCACCTTCCTGACTACCGGAGTGCAGGGGACCCTTCCCCCACGCTCTCTCCCATTCTTCTGACATGCTTAGCTCAATGAGGGGAGCCTGCCGAGTTTGGGACTACATCAATCAGGAACTGTAGGGCCAGTGGGCATTAGAGACCTTCTATTAAGTTTTCTTATGAGTCACTAGTGAAGCATAGTAGTTTCCTGCCTCTGGCACTCGGTAGAAAAAACCAGAAACAACAGGCAATTTGCCCCTGTCACATAGATTAATCACGAAAGGCATAACCTTTGTATCTTTGGCTGGTCTCTGATAAGGGGAAAAGGGCATTGTGATAGATACTGGCAGGAATCACTTCAATCATCTTTAACAGTCCTGGGACATAAGACAAGGGGCTTAAAACTTTCATTTAAAACATGCTTTTTTTTTTCTATTGAAGTTTCTGTAATTATTACCTGTGTTCATTCTATCATGCCCTATTGTGAACAACTTCAAAGAAAAGAAGCAAGTTCTTTAGATCAAAGAAAAAAATTGGGGGAAAATGGATTGTCTTTCTACTAAGCATACACACATATTCTGTTGTTATGGCAACATAAGATTGAAGAATGACACACCAAATAATATGGTTCCAAGGCGCATTACTGTCGTCAAATGTCACAGTAAATGTGCTTCAGCTTCTGAATATGACATACCAGGTTGTTTCCTGTTCCTTTCAGTTCTTTCACTTGAGGCCAAAGCAACTTACTCTAATGGGAACCAAATATCATCCATGACCCCTCCTAGTGGATGTTTCTTGCATGAAGAGATCCACTAACTCCACTAAAGAGATATGCACCGGGATAAAAACTGAGCTCGTTCCCAAGGGAATAATTGCTTATCTTTTAAAACCCATTACATGGTATCTATATGGCAGTATGTCCAACTGAGGATTTCATTTGTATATATATTATTTCTGTTGGTGTATATAACTTTGAACCAGTTATATATGTGTGGACAAAGGAAATCACACTTACATGATAAAGCAACGGATGGAATTTTACCATTTTTTGCATGCTCCTACATATTTATATAGTAGCTTTGTTCTTTATATTTTCTCTAATATGCTTACATATATTAATGTTTCATTCTTGATACTGACTTGCAATTATATTGTGTGACTTTGCTGATGGAAAGACCACAAAAGAAAAAAGAAAGAAAGAAAAAGGAAAGGGTAGGTTATAAGTCAACAGCAATTTTCTGTAAAAGAATATCGAGACATCACGAGTGAAAGGTCAGACATCTAGGAGATCTTAGAGATGATGGAAAAAGATCACACATCTTGAAGAAGCATGTGAAGTACCAAGCTCTAAACTGTGAGACTGAAATTGGCTTTAGGGACTGTTTCCTCTTTCATGTGGGAGCAGAAGCGGAATAAAAAGGAAGGGCTATGGTGGGATGGAACCTGGGGCTTCAAAGACCTGTCCTTGGGTGTGTGTCATCCCCACGCCCCACTGCCCTTCTGTGTCTGATATTTTACCTTCATTCTGCACATGGTGGGGAGGGGTTTAAGCCAAGAATTTGTCTCCAAGATGTGTAAATATAGGGTTCTGAATCACGCCAGTCCATTTCCAAAGAGTCTTCTACATTTATTCTTAGGAACTCATTTAAACAGGAATTTAAAAAAAATCCATAAAATAGCTATTCCATTAGTGTCAGCTAATTCCACTGCTCTGGTCCCTATTTATTTGAAAAATGTGCCATCACACAGTATATTTGTGATAGGACTGAATTAAGGGTGATAATACTGAACATACTAATTTAAAATATATGCTAGAGCTCTTAGCTTAGTCAAACACATTTAATGTTTCTCTTCTCAATATTATTCTCACCAACTAACCATTTCAAGAAATAATTTAACACTGAGTGGCGAGGTCTACACTGATAAAGGAGGTCTATCGTCCCCAAAGCATTTGCTATCAGTTTACTTAGAGTATCTTAAAATGCCAAAGAAAATGAAATTCCAACCCAGTAATTTAGCCATTGTACTAAATGTATTTTCTGATGAGATCGCAGTGTATTACTGAAGACCAAATTAAAAAGTCGGTGAAAATGGATTGGAAAATAGAAAGATCACATAAGGAAGACAAAGATAATAACACAGTGAATATGGAGTTCTGTGCTTGTCGAAACAATACTCTGTGTTATTTTTATTTAGAAATCCAGGTTGCTCTGCGGCACAGAGCATACAGGACCTGCCCATAGAGAGCAGACAGGGGGACATAAAACCATCTTGAGAACATCTACAAGCACCCCTCCAAATGGAGTTTACCTATCACTGATAAAAATGAAACACTGATTCAGTAAAGGTCCCGGGCACCCAGTTGGAGAGAATGGGGACTTGAGTTTCATAGCAGGTACTGAAATCTCTTCCAACTTTTGAAAGTTTTCCTCTTGTATAGGAAGACAAAGGAGGGAAAGGCAACACTCTTCTCATTTTTCATTTTTAGGTAGGACTGGCACAGTCGTGCCACTGTTCCCTGTAACAGTTACTGTTGAGCAATCATGAAGAGCCTTAGATTCCAAAACACCCTCCCTCATTAATCATTAGTTCCTCACACTAGGAGATGGGCTCTGTCGAAAGTTCCCCTAACAGAGCTGGGAAGATAGCACCACACACACACACACACACACACACACGCGCGCGCGCGCACGCACACACACACAGAGGATTGATTTTGTCATTCCTTACATTCATTTGTTGGTCTATTCTACACGTCGAGTAAATGACTGAATATAAGGAAAACCAACACTAATATGTCCTTAATGTGTAAACATACTTATAAGAGAAGGATGATCATTTCAATGGTTTATGTCCTTGAGTTTTTTGGCCATGTGAGCACATTTTACCTTCAGCAGGAAAAAGAATCATAATAACATTGATTTGCTTCCATAATAATTGCTTAGAAATATCAACCCACATATAGTCATATATTCACCTACTGTCTTTTGCATTCATTCACGTGTGTGTGTGTGTGTGTGTGTGTGTGTGTGTGTGTTTTCTCATTTCACTTTCTTTCTCTCCTAAGACGCTCGTTCTCTCTGGACCTGCTTGCTCTGTTTTTCTCCCTCTCTCTTTTGCTGTCTCCCATGTGTATTTTTCTCCCATTCCTATACTCTGATTTTCTTCTAACTCCACTCAGTTACTCTCCCTCTTGATTATCACTTCTCTTTTGTCCTTATATTTATCCTTATCTTCTCATTCGTCTTTTTTCCCTCAGATCCTTGTCTTTTTTTCCTCGGATCCTTTTCTCCATCTTTGACAAATGTATGTTCCTCATATAATGGATGTTTTTCCCTTTTCTCGTTTTTTAAGATTTCCTTACTCCTTCTTTCCATGATTATTCATCTCCTTTATGTTGCTCAGCTAGTTATTTTTGTTTTTACTCCCTCTTCTCCATTTTGTCCTCACCTTCTTTGTTGTCTATTCTTATAAGGAAGTATTTGACATATGTCTTGTTTTTGTCCATGTTTTATAAGAATTTTTCCCATTCATTAGTCTGCCCTCTAAATAGTCTCCTTGATGTTACTGATCTCTCAGTCCCTACAAAGGATATTTTCTTTTTTTTTTAAGTTTATTTAAGTAATCTCTACACCCAATGTGGAGCTCGAACTCACAACCCTGAGATCAAGAGTCACATGTTCTTTTGAATGAGCCAGCAGGAACCCTGGGGCATTTTCTTTCATAAAGTAGCCTAGGCATGATTTTTTCTGTATATGTCATTAGAAGCATTATTACCCTACATTTCATATTCTAGCTTACATTTGAATGACTTAATAATCCTATATTTTCTTACCTCTATTTAGAGGTTGATTAAATTCTTTCACAATTTCTTCTCTACCACACTGCCTTTGTGTACACATAGATTAAATAATATAACATAATTTGAAAATTAACTTGGTAATACAATAAATACAGAAGTACTTTTGTGTGTTTGAATAATCTACCTTTACCTTTATCTTTTGTTGATTATATTTTCACTGCATAATGAAATGTCTCTGTTGAAGGTTACTTGTGCTATTCGAAAACTGATATTTTCTTGAACTTATAAACCGATTTAGGAATAATTAATAATATACTATTCTATTCTATCCTTTATAAACATCCATCACACAGTTTTTGAGGGCTAAACTCTGTAGACGTCCTGGAGAAAAACACTGAACAAAAAGAGAGATTCTCTTGTTATGTGTTAGAAAAAATAATAATAAAAGAACGAACCATATAGACATGATTTTTTTTTAAAGATTTTATTTATTTATGTGACAAAGATAGACAGCCAGCGAGAGAGGGAACACAGCAGGGGAGTGGGAGAGGAAGAAGCAGGCTCCCAGCGGAGGAGCCTGATGTGGGACTCGATCCCGGAACGCCGGGATCACGCCCTGAGCCAAAGGCAGATGCTTAAAGACTGCGCTACCCAGGCGCCCCCAGAGACATGATTTTTAACACGTTAACTGGTATGTGATATATGGAGCACCAAAAACATGTAAAGATTGAGTTCAAATTAATCAACTTCAGGGAAGGCTTCCCTGATCAAATGGAAACTGAGAGGTTATAGGAAGAGTGGGTGGTACTAATTGAGGAAGTGTCTAATGCATTTTTAAAAATTACAGACCTAGCATATTTTTCAGTTAGCTTAAATTAGGTTTTAAGAATTATTTTATCACTAACAAGAATTGGGTCCTTTTACTTACATTATTTTTCATATGTATAAATAAACTTACATTCAAGTAATTTTCACTTAATTATCACAGAATTTTTCTTAGATAATTATACTACTTTTATTTTTATTATGTTATATCACAACGATGATATGCATTCTATTTTAGTTTTCTATTTCTGCATAACAAATTACCGTAAAATAGTGGCCTAAAAGGGCACACATTCACCCTTTCACAGTTGCAGTAGGTCAGGAGTCCTACTGAATAGGCCTACCAGGATAATCCCCCTTCTTATTATATTGGTGATCTAATCGTGGAATTGATACCCAATATATTCACAGGCACTGCCTGCATTCAATGAGAGGAGACTGTCCAAGATGGGTACATCAGGGGGCAGGAAAAGTGGAAACCATTTTAGAATTCTCTTCTCACAGATCCTCAACACATTCAAATTTTTAACGGGAGAGTCACAATAAGTAGAATGTGAGTTCTTGGCTTAAAATCAGTATCCTTCATTATGTGGGGAAGTATTCATTTATATCCATTTTTTTCATAAGGGCTCTTATTCAACAAAAATATATTTGAATTTTATTAAATGCATTTTGACATCTTTTGAGAAGACAAAAGTTTTCTTCTTTTCCTCTGAATTTTATGTGTTACAGATTTAAGAAAACTAATTACTGGGTCACTTGGCAGGCTCAGTAGGTAGAGCATATGACTCTTGCTCTCAGGATCATGAGTTCAAGCTCACATTGGGTGCGGAAACTACTTAAGGAAAAAAACCTTAAGGAAAAAGTAATTATATAATGCCCTATCATTTTGATAATTATTTTAACTGTATTTGATAAGGTTTTTGCTGTACTTTTTAGGAATTTGAATTAACACGTATAAAATAATCCTATAATTTCTGGGGCTTATTATATTTTATGCTCGTGGTTACTCTTACTCGATAAAATTGAGAAACTTTCCATTTTTCTCATATTTATAAACAGATTATATTTTATTTTTTATCTATACATGGTCTCTTCAAGTCTTAAATATCTTCTTTATCTTTTGCTTTATCTTTTCTTATTTTTAATTTTGGCTATGTGTATCTTATTTCTTTTAGTTAAATTTCTTAACGTGTACATCAGTTACCCAGTACCATATAATACTCTATAACCAAAAATACCAGGGGGCACACAGCAATAAGCATTTGTTTAGCCCATGAGTTGGCAGCTTTTAGCTGATCTGTGTTTGGCCCAGGTGATCCAATGTGGACTTGATCATATGCCTGTGTTTATCTGTGGGTCACCGAGGCAGGTTTTCCGACTTTGGTTGGGTTTGTACACATGTGTAGAGATTGGTTGGCTGTTGGCCGATCTAGTACAGCTTTAGCTGGGACAACTGGGGCAATTAAGCTCTATTCCATATATCATTTTTCTGTAATAGGCTAGACCAAGTGTGTGTTCATGACCATGGCAGAGGGTCAGAGCAAGAAGCTGAAATCGTGCAAGCACATCAAACCTCTGCATGCATTACATCAACTCCCGTCGGCCGAAAGGAAACACATAGTCATATCCAAATAGAGTGGTAAGCCCTGATTGTTTACATGGCAAAAGGTTCAGATATAAGCAGGGTTAAAATTCGACATCATTAATGCAATTAATCTTCCACAGCAGACAAATTTAATGATAATAATAGAAGCTTATCTTCAGACATGCATAGTAAGAACCAAACTGATTACTCATTTTAATTTACTCACTTAAGGTTTACAAGCCTATCTATTCCTATTAGAATTGCATTGCAAGTAAACTCAAATCAAAGGAATCATTCTTGAGCTTTCACTCCCCTACTCAAGATCCTCGCTGGTTCCTCATCTCCCTCGGTAAAAGCAAAAGTTCTTTTAATGGGTTCCAAGGTTTTTACACTATTTCTCTGTTATTGAGCTTTTCTTCTACTTCTCATCCCTACCCAAACTCTACTTTTGTCAAACTGGTCTTCTTTTAATTACTCAAAAATGCAAACTATGTACAGTTGATTCTTGAACAGTAGAGGGGCTTGGAGTGCCAACGCCTCATGCAGTCAAAAATCCATGTATAACGCGTCTCCCCAAAAACTTAACTACTAAGAACATACTGATGACTGGAAACCTTACCAATATTAATTTATACACATTTTGTATATGTATTATGTACTGTATTCTTATAATTAAATAAGCTAAAGAAAATGTTAAAATAATAAGGAAGAGAAAATACACCTACAGTTCTGTAATCAATTTATTAGAAAAAATCCACTTATGAGTGGACTATATATCAATTTATTAGAAAAAAAATCCACTTATGAGTGGACTATATTTAGTTTAAACTAAATATAGTTTAAACCTATATTGTTCAAGGATCAACTGTATCACCTGAAGGCTTTTGCATTTGCTGTCGGCTCCTTTGAGAACACCCTTTCCTCACTATCAACAAATTCAAGTTCTACTCAAAATGCCATTTCAGAGACACTTTCCATCACTACTTTTCCTGCTTTATTTTTCTCCATAACTTTTATGACAATCCAATATGCTATATGTTTTATTGATTTTTTTTTCATAGTGCTATCTGCCATGACTGTCTTATAATCTCCATTAGGAAAGAGACCTGAAAGAAGGAAAGGAAGGAAAGGAAGGAAGGAAAGAAAAAGAGGGAGGGAGGGAGAAAGAAGAGAGGGAGGAAGGGCTTTCTCCATATTTTGTTCACCATAGTATACCTAAAACACAGAAGAATGCTGAGACAGAGGTATTTACTATCTATATTTTTGAATGAATGCATATGTCTGTAATAACATAAATCAATCGGCATTCTTTTAGCTTGGTTCAGGGTTTTATAAAACCTACATACTTCCTTTATGCAAAATAAGTGACCCTACCTTAAATCCTGGCTGTAATTATCAAACAAAGACAAGTTTTAAGCAATCTGAGAAGCAAAATAAAATGTTTTGCCAATAGAAAGCTCATGTAAAACATCATCATGTTTCTCTGGGCATGGGGTCCATCGCCAAATATAGTTTGTGCTGTATTTTAATGAACTGCTAAATAAGTCTGCAGATGCCCAGGCTCCTATTCCACAAATTTTTGGAATTAAAATTGCTAAATTGGTATTATGACCCTCAATTATATTAAATCAAGAAGGCATTAAGGCCTTCAAGCAACAGCAATTGAATTATGTTCCAGGCACTCTGCTGGCAGTGGGGGGAAAAAAAAGGAACAAAATGTGTTTTCTACCCTGAGGTCTAGATCATATTACAGGGATTTTTTTAAAAGTAACTTTATCATGTGTAAAAAACAAACTTGTAAGAGCTCATTAAGATGATTGTTAAGATATTCTTTTATTTATTGAATATCATTTCTCATCTTCCATATTAATTATAGCTTGTTGGTTACTCTCATCCACTATGTCCGTTTCATTATCTTAAGGAATTCTGCTCTTCCCACCCCCCACCCCCGATTTATATTCATTCTTTTTCTTCTTGTTCTTTTTTCATTGTCATCATTCTCAGGTGTCATGTAAGTCTCAGGATTGGTTTGAACACAATTATAGCACTCTTTTCCCTTTTTTTCCAGAGTGTCTCAAATTCTTCAACATTATGCACCCTCTTTTTACACTTTTTAAGGCTTTACATTTTGACTTCTAGTCTCACATGCTTATCTCTGTTTCCTCCCAGATGGCTACTAAACTGATACTGAGGATGCAAATTGGGTAAACCGACAAGGACAAAGATTATGGGAAAGAATGGCAGACACATTGGAAAATAAAGGGAGGAGTGATAATGAATTCAGCTGGGTGGAAGGCCTAAAACCTCAGATGCATAGACAGGAGAATACTGCAAATGAAGCCAATTGTTCCATGACAAGGGACTTTTAAAAGGTTTGGGTCTTGGAGATATCAATTCCTGGGGTAGTGAGAGGAGTGAGTACAAGGCTTTTTAAAAACAGGGTGAATATCTGTACTTCTCTCTTTTTTTTTTTTAAGACTTCGTTTCTTTATTAGTGCTTGTGTATTTTGCAGAACTCGTTGAAGAACTTTATCTCATGAAGTTTTTCTTTTTAATCGTAGTTGAATAACTGCTTAATGAGTTTTAGCATCTTTTTTTATAATAATTTTTATCATGTTAAGTTAGTCACCATACAGTATATCCTTAGTTTTTGATGTCATGTTCCATGATTCATTATTTGCGTATAACACCCAGTGCACCCTTAATACCCATCACCGGGCCTATTCCAATCCACCACCACCCTCCCCTCTGAAGCCCTCAGTTTGTTTCCCAGAGTCCATAGTCTCTCATGGTTCATTCCCCCTTCTGTTTACCCCCCACTTCATTCTTCCCTTCCTTCTCCTACCGATCTTCCTGCTATTTCTTAAGTTCCATAAATGAGTGAAACCATATGATAATTGTCTTTCTCTGCTTATTTCACTTAGCATAATCTCTTCCAGTCCCATCCATGTTGCTGCAAATGTGTAATCGTTCTTTCTGATGGCTGAGTAATATTCCATTGTATATATGGACCACATTTTCTTAAGCCAGTCATCCGTTGAAAGGCATCTCGGCTCCTTCCACGATTTAGCTATTGTGGACAATGCTGCTATGAACATTGGGGTGCATATGGCCCTTCTCTTCACTACGTCTGTATCTTTGGGGTAAATACCCAGTAGTGCAATTGCTGGATCATAGGGTAGCTCAATTTTTAACTTTTTAAGGGACCTCCACACTGTTTTCCAAAGTGGCTGTACCAACTTGCATTTCCACCAACAGTGTAAGAGGGATCCCCTTTCTCCACATCCTCTCCAGCAATTGCTGTTTCTTGCCTTGTCAGTTTTTGCCACTCTAACTGGTGTAAGGTGGTATCTCAATGTGGTTTTGATTTAAAATTCCCTGATGGCTAATGATTTTGAACATTTTTTTATGTGCCTATTGGCCATTTGTATGTCTTCATTGGAAAAGTGTCTTTTCATATCTTTGCCCATTCTTTGATTTGATTATTCATTTCTTGTGTATTGAGTTTGAGAAGTTCTTTGTAGATCTTGGATACCGGTATTTTATCTGTAGTGTCATTTGCAAATATCTTCTCCCATTACGTGGGTGCCTCTTAGTTTTTTTGGCTGTTTCCTTGGCTGTGCAGTTCTGTGTCTGATCACTCCATAACCCCACCTAGCTAGCTGAATGCCCTCAGGCAGAAGACCAAAGGTTTACACTTTGGAAGAATTTAACTAGCAATGATTGACTCAAGCGTGTTGGGAAACAGATTATGTGACTGAAAATGGAGATTTCATTGGAGGCCTTGCATTCCCGATCCCCTTTGTTCTTAGAATGGCTGAAACTGGATAACCACAGGCAAAAATACCACTACATACAAACCCTTCCTCCCTGACCCAGTCAGTCACTAGACAGTGAAACTCATCCATCAGCAATCCTGAATGTGCTTGCAGAGCTAATAATGACTCTTCTATATGAACAGACACCAAGTGTAGTAGATGGTATTTTTGCCAAAATATTCACTGGCCCTACCCATGAGACATATTCCTTAGGAGGATAACTGTTTCATCCCATTGACATAAATCTTGCTCATGTAATTTCCTTCAGCTAATGAAATGTGAACAGAAGGGATGGGTACCTCCTCTGATCTGAAGTTGTACGCTATCATGTGGTTTCATTATTTGTATTTACCTTCTGCAGTCACACCAACAATATATAGGGAATTGATGGGCTCCTCAGTTAAGCATCTGCCTTCAGCTCAGGTCACGATCCCAGTATCCTAGGATGGAGCCCTGCATCAAGCTCTCTGCTCAGTGGGGAGTCTGCTTCTCCCTCTGCCTCTGCCTGTCACTCCCCCTGCTTGTGTTCTCTCTCCCTCTCTCTTTCTCTGTCAAATAAACAAATAAAATCTTAAAAAAAAATACAGAGGGAAGTGAGAAAATAGAGGAGAAAGGTAGTATAAGGAAATTTTGATAAGAGAGTACAGGAAATATTATATTGAAAATGTCTCTCAAGTGCCCGGACAATGGATGAAAGTAGACCCACGCAAAGACATATCATGACATTTCAGAACACCACCAATTAAGAGATAATCCTATAAGATTCTGAATTAAAGCAAATCATGACCATTATCACCACAAGCCACTTAATAGATAGCATTGGGAAGCAGGATGGAAATAGACTTCTCTACAGCAATACTGAATGCAAGAAGACCACAGTGAAATGCCCTCAAAGTTCTTCGAGAAAATCTGTTTTAAAATTCTGTACACAGCCAAAATGTTAATCAAGAATGATGGCAAAATATACATTTTTCAAGCCTGCAAGCACCTAGAAAATAAACCATTTGTACACTTCTTTTTAGAAAATTAGTTAAAGATGTCCCACAAAAGGAGGCTTTCAACCAAAACAGGTGATTCAATAAGCAATTGATCTAAAGTAGGAGGAAAGTGAATGAAAATCCAGATGCTAGAAGAACAGAAGACTTACAGAACCATCACACTGAGTTGGAACAGGTGGATGGAGGGCTCCAGAAAGGTTTCCATGAAGATGGGTGCATTGAGATTCTTTATTTTTAGAGAACATTTAGAGGGTATTGCTGATAAAGCAGTTGGGGGAAAAAATAGCCATTCATTGAAATCTAGTAAGTTAAAAAACAAACATAAATACATATTTAATATATTTATAATATATATAAAATTGCTAAAAATTATCAGAAAAATCAGAATCTATCTACTATGTGGCTATTTAGCTTTATAGTATAACTGAGATATATAGTTCATGATAATGAATGCTGATTTTTTTTAACTAAAACTGTCATATAACTATGTAGGAAAGGTAAAGATAAATAAATTCTGTCTATAGTTAATTAATTCATAATATATAAAATTTGTAAGTCAATTAGAGTATAAATATTTTACTTACTCAAATGCTTCAGAAAATGGACAAAGCAGTTTAAAATTACTATCTTTAGAGAGCAGAGTTAAGGAGCTGTAATAGAGATGGCTTCCTTTCAGTATTGTTTAATTTTTAAACCATGTACATTTATTATCTAATGAAAATATCTAAAAAAAGACAAAATATCTTTAAAACTGATAATATGAAAGATTAATGCTTCTTTAAAAACTTATATGCACATATTAAGTGCAAAATAGTTGACATATATTTAACATTATGTGATGTAGAAAGTCCAGATTTACTTTTATTAATAATAAATGATAAATGCTTCAAAATGTGTACAATTCTCAAGCATTACTACTTATCAATGATCACTGAATTCATTTATAATTGGCCAAAAAGACATTTGCTAGAGCACTGTTTTGATCACAGAAAAACCATGCTTACCTGAAACATGAGGGAATAAGCCGAAGCTTTATTTAGGCATATAATTGAAGCTTTAATAAAGTGAGATGTACTGTACAAGATAAATACCAGGAAAAAGGGTGACACAATGGAAAAGCCAATATTTAAAATGTATTTTGAACTATCCAATGATGCAGTACACATTTTACCAGAAACTAACAATAATAAAAGCATACATGATATATGACTAGCAAGCATGGTACTCCCAGTGAAAGCAATTATGAAAGAAGTCTCTAGTGACTGTTTGTAATAAGAACACAAAGGAATTTATGATTGAGAAGAGACTAGTTGTGGAGTATGTTACTATTCTAGCAATGATGCATACTGAGGTTTAAAATCAGAAAGGAGCTCTGCGGATCTGAAAGTAATACCCAATCTGAAAACATAACTGGCTATATTCACATAATATGGACCTTAGGCTTGTGTTAAGAACTATTCAGAAAGCCATGGCGGAACCAGTCACAGACTGATTTCCCCTCACCGGTGACATTTAGCTCCCCTTACATCCGTGACTCTTCTCACCACACAGTGGGCATGCCGGATGGCATAGTACTTAATATCAGTTCCTCGTTCCTTGGCATCTCACAGAAAATCACTAACCAGTAACAAATCTGAGTGGCCAAGGGAACATTTCACTGTTATGACAGTCCACAAAACTTAGGCTAGCAAAAGTAGAACTTCCAAAAGCTGAAAAATAATAATAATAAACAAACAAAAAACCCATAAAACAAAAACTATCTGCCTTTGTTAGAAATCTTAACTTCTAGACTTTTAAGCAAATTCCTCCCAAGCCAGTGATTTCTTTGTCCAACTTAGATTTAATTAACTCAGTCTCGGGGCAAAGTTTTAGCTCTGCATTCTTCTGATTATTTGTGGTTTTTCTTGCAAACATGAAGACTGTGATGGGGAATAGAATGTGGAACTGTTTCCTACATTCCATCCGGTTCTGAGTCCTACTCTGTATAGCTCCCATTATCCTTCATGTCGTTTTCACAGCATGTAAAGCTCCCAATGTTGGTTTTGACAGATGTCACTTTCAGCTCCATGACACAAGAGACCTTGTGAACATGCAGTTAGTCCCTGCGTTCCCAGGAGGCGGTCCACACACTCACTGTCACCCTTTCTTACCAGTCTTTTTCAGTGTAGGATCGTAGCTCAAGCCCCTCGTAACCTGGCTCACAAGCATGGCACAATGAGCTCTATCCTCCCCTCAAACTTTTGATCCAACTTTACAACTCAGGTTACTGGGTAAAAATACTGTTTGCTCAGTACCTGCTATATAATCTGCAAAAAGTGACTTAATTACCTTTTATAGCGGTGTATAGAGGTGGGATTTGCTGGTATGAATGGACTACCATTTGTTTAACCATCTGTAGATGATATCTGGGTTGTTTACAATTTTTGATTATTAGAAATAGACTGTTAATGAATATCCAGGTACGAGCTTTTCATGAACATTAGTTTTCATTTCTGGTGGGATAAATTCCCAGAGGTGCAATTTCTAGATTATAGGGTAGTTTCAAGGACAGGTCAAATTATTCTTAATAAGTGTTTTTAAACTACACTACTTCCTAGAGTGGCTATGCAATTTTATATTTTCATACTCTCTACATCCTTTACAACATTTGTTCTTGTGACTATGTTTTATTTTAGCCATTGTGATAGGTATGTAGTGATATTTCATTGTGGATGTAATTTGCATTTCCTTAATGGCTAATGACGTTGAAAACATTTTCGTATGCTTAGTTGACATCTGTATATCTGCTTTGGTGACCAGTTGTTTTATAGCATTTCCTTTTCCTTTTGACATCTGCAAAATCTGTAGAGATAATTACTATTTTATTCCTGATACTGGTAATTTGTGCCTTCTTTCTTTTTTCTTTGCTAGTCTTATTATGTTTGTTAATTTAATTGCTGTTTTCAAAGAACCAGATTTTTATTGATTTTTATTATCTTTTAAAATTTATTTTATCTTTTTATGAATGTTTGTATGATACATCTTTTTCTACATTCTTCTTTCAACGTACCTGTAGTATTGTATCTAAAATGAGATTCTTGAATTTGGGTCATGCTTATTAGTCTACTCTATTAATGTCTCTCTTTTAAGTGATACATTTAGATCATTTACATTTAATTATTGGTATGTTAGAGTTTAACTCTTCCATTTTACTTTTCGTTTCCTGTTCTCTTTGATTTTTATTTCGTTTTTTTCTTTTTCTTGTCTTCCTCTGGGTTACGTGGGTAGTTTTGTGTGTGTGTGTGTGTGTGTGTGTGTGTGTGTGTTGAGAGACAGAGAGAGAGATAGCAAGAAAGCACAAGTGAGAAGAGGGAGATGCAGGCTCCTCGCTGCGCAGGGAGCCTGATGCGGAACTTGATCCCAGGACCCTGGGATCATGACCTGAGCAGAAGGCAGATGGTTAACCAACCAAGCCACCCAGGGGACCAGTTTTTAGAATTCTATTGTGATTTATCTACAGTGTTTTTGAGTATATCTCCTTGTATACTCTATTATTATTTTGGTTGTCCTAGGTATTATCGACATAACTTATCACAGTTTATGAATGTCAATATTTTACCAGCTCCAATAAAGTGTATAAATTTGCCTTCCTTTAAATTCCTTTTCCCCTTTCTCTGTAATTGTTTAAAAAATATCCACTATCCACATTTAGAACCATATCAGTGTTAGAATTTTTGCTTCAGTGGACACTCATAATTTAGAAAAATCAAAGGAAGAAGTAAACTGTCTTGTCTTTATTCATTCTTTACTCTTTTCTTATTTTTTCTTTATTGCTTTTTTATCATTTCTTTTCTATTTAAAAAACTTCATTTGACTACTCTGTTAAAGTAGATTGGCTGGTGACAAATTTCTTTTTTAATATCTTAATTTTACCTTTATTGTCATTGCTTGTGGAATTCTGGGTTGGCACTTCTTTTTTTTTTAGCACTTGAAAAATATCATGCCACTTCCTTGTGGCCTTCATGATTTTTGAACAAAAAAATACTTTTGTTCAAATTGTTTTTCCCTGTAGTGAAGTATCATTTATTTCTTGAAGCTTTCAGGACTTTTTTTTTTTTTTTTTTGTCTTTAGTTTTCAGAAGTTTGACTATGATATACCTTTGCAGGAATTTCTCTCATTTTTTTCTTGTTTAGAGTTCACTTACCTTCTTGAATCTGTCAGTTTATGATGCTGGACAAATTTGGAAAGCTATTAGCCATTATTTCTGCAATTTTTCAGAGCTATTTATCTTCTTTTTCCAGTCTTTCGCAATATGAATGTTTGCGCTTTTGCTATAGTCCTGCTGGTCCCTGTGGGCATGTTTATTTATTTATTTTTCCAGTCTAATTTTATTCTGTTGTCCAGATTGGATGATTTCTGTTGTTCTCTCTTTGGACTCACCGATTATTTCCTTTGTGTCCTCCCTTTCATGGTTGGGCCCTTCTATTGAGTATGGTTTTTATAGTTGTGTTTTTAGTTCCAAAATTTTCATTTGGTTTTTCCTTATGTTTTCTACTTTCTTGCTGAGGCATTTTATTTTTTCATTGTTTTTCAATTGTTTTTTAACTGATCTTTGAGTACTTTTATGACAGTTACTTTAAAATATCTCTCTGTTCTGAAATCTCTGTATTCTTGGTGTTGGCAGTCATTTGTCATCTTTTTTCTATTAACATTTCCAATGATGAGTAATTTTTTATTACTAAAATCCTCAGGACACCTGCCTGGTTCAGTCCATTAAATGTCTGCCTTCAGCTCAGATCATGATCCCAGGGACCTGGGATCAAGTTCCACATCAGGCTCCTTGCTCAGCGGGGAGCCTGCTTCTCCCTCTCCCTGCCACTCCCTCTGCTTGTGCTTTCTCTATCTGTCTGACAAATTTTTTAAAAAATCTTTAAGAAATAAATAAGATAAAATCCTGGTGAAATTCATGAAATAATTCTCATGAATTATTATGCTTCCCCTTTCTGGACCTTTGGCTAGGGAGAACAGATTTTGTTGGGTTTATTTTACTCTCATCCACTGGTAGCTCTGTTGCCAGTTTCATGATACCGTTCCGTGGATTCCAAGCTTCCTAAGCAGTCTACCTTCTTCTCTCCATCTTTCAGAACATGTTACTCTGCTAGAACAGCCATAATAAAATACCACAGGCTGGCTTAAACAATAAAAATATATTCCCTCACAGTTCTGGAGGTTGGAAGTCTAAGATCAAGGTGTTGGCAGGTTCAGTTCCTCTTGTGGCCTCTCCCTTTGGGTTACAAATGACTGCCTTCTTGCTGTGTCTTCACTTGGCCTTTTCTCTGTGTGTGCAGTCCATCCCTGGTGTCAGATTAGGGTCTTATCCTACCTTACAGTCTCATTTAATCTTAATTATGTCTTTAACATTTCTGTCTCCAATTGTATCACATTGTGGGGTTAGGGCTTCAATATGAATTTTAGGGATGCAATTCAGCCCATAACACTCTGCCTTCTAACCTAAAATTCATGTTCTTCTCATGTGCAAAAAACATTTGCTCCCATCCTAATAGTTCCAAGTCTTATCCCATTCCAACATCAATTCTAAATCGAGTCTCATCTAAATATCATCTAAATCAGTTATGGGTGAGACCCGGGATGTGATTCATCATGAGACCTGAGATATGATTAATCCTCTCCACCTGTGAACCTATGAAACCAGAAAAAATATGCTTCCAAGTTACAAAGGTGGAACAGACATAGGACAGACATTCCAATTCTAAAAGGTACAAGCAGAAGAAAATGGTCACAGATCCCAAGCAAGTCCAAAACCTAACCAGGCAAATTCTATTAGATTTGAAGGGTACAAAAGTAATCCTATTAGGCTCCATGTCCTTTCCCCTGAACTCACCCTGGTAGCTCTACTTTCTGTATGTCCCATGATTGAATACAAATGGTTGCCCAGCAAAAATGTGTTGGATGGATGTTACCTGCATGTTCCTTGGAATATCTCACATCCTACCCAAGGAATGCCATGAAGAAGCTAGAGAACATTGTTTGTCATAGGTTGTGTGTTGCTCTTCTTCCAGATGTTTTTCATAGAGGGAAAGAAGTGATTGCTTTTGTTTCCTTCCTGAAGTTTGTTACTGTTGAAACATGGATCTGTCAGACTTAATAGAAGAGAAGCATGTGACATCTTTCTGAATGGTATTTTAATTTCAAAAATATCTTAATGATATTTTGGCATGATGTTTTATTTAGGAAAAGAAAGGAAACAAGCAGGCAAGGGGGGGGAAGGAAGGAAGAAAAGAAGGGAAGAAGGAAGGACGAGAGAGAGAGAAAGAAAATAAAGTTAGAGAAGCTATTGCAGAGTCTGACGTCTCTTTTATGATATAAAGGAGAACCAGCATGAACCAAACCATAATCTTGGCTCATGCTGCAGACAGTCTGAAAAAAGTTTTATAATCCTGCATGTCAACATTAGGATCTGTCCTGAATTCCTGGCTGAAAATCTGTTAATACTTAAACAGTAAGGACACAAATTTGTGATTTAAATCTTAGTCATTTTTCTTCAGCTAGTCAAAGACCGTGTTTGGGATTGTGATGTTTTCTTTCTTACAAGACAATTTACAAAGCTCAAATTTTCAGTATGGTGGAGCTTTGCTAAATATTATAAGTGTGAGAAATTAAATACTCCTGGATTATAGATTTTATAATGTTACTCAGTGAAATATTTTCTAGGTGAGCTCCAGCTATAGAACTCCATCCAGCTTCCTGAAAAATATGCCTGTATAATATCCCTTGTGATTGTCTCCTTTTCCATATAACATCTTGTTTCCATAGCCCTTCTGGCAGACCTCTTTCTCACTTCCAGTACGAAGTTTTCTTCTGCAACCTAGAATCTGGTATATCTTATAAAAGGACATAGGTGGAGGTTTCTGCCATGACATTAGGAATTCAATTATACAAAATATGACACCTTACCTGCCATCTTAGACATGACTAGCTTCTCATCTGTTTCAAAATTGATCAGTATTGATTCCAAAACACTATAGCCTCAGACCCTGGAGCCACTTCACTTAGTGAACATACTTTCATACCTCCTCTCTTATACCCTGTCAGGGAGGTGAAATTTCCCCCCTACCTTGATTCTTTTGGCTGGTATAATTAATTTAACGTAGGACAGATTCACAGAAGAACAAATTTAATTATATACACATGGGGGGCCCATAAGACTGTGAGACCTAAAGTGACCAAAGCAGAAAGCTTTTGTACCTTTTAGACAAAGAAATAATAAATTAGTGAAAAGCTGCCAAAACAAAGAAACTTAGGGGTGGGTACTAATTAGTGAAGAAACTAACAGAGTTTGTTTACGTAGACTCCTTGGCCCCGAATTCCCTATCTCTGGCAATCAGGAAGTCTCCCTACCTCCAGGTACAGGGAGGGTACCTTTGCATGGGAGATTTTTTTCCTGCTTTCAAGGCAACTGAGAGGAGGGTCAGAGTACCCTTCTTGCACCAGCTCTTTTTCAAATAACTTTAATTCAAAATAATCACTATGCCAAAGTGGCATATTCTGGGGTGGCCTGTCCTAGACCCCATCAATGCACACTTCTAGCTACAGCTGTAGGGTTATTTGATTGTTAAATAGACTCAGAGCAGTTGGCACTGATGAAGCTCTCTGATTTAACTGTATTGCCATACTTGGGTCAGCCTTTCCTATTACATCCCAAATAGGCATTGTGCAGTTTCAACCTTCATCTTTCATTTAAAGAGTAGGAATGGGGGAAATGTCAAAAATTCTGCTGATTTTTTTACTTGCATAATAACAGCCATCTGTTTAGTTTTTCTGGCACTTTATTTCTTAAGTTGTCCTTTGGTAAAATTGTCCCACTTTCAGTTCAATATTAAAATCCCAAGGAGTCCAGAAACTCACTTTCCTCAGTGTCATTGTTTTCTTTAGTCTTAATGGAAAATTGTAATTCTTGCGGCTATGCCGATCCTCGCTATCTCTATTTTATTCATTTTTCTAGACTTTTGAAAAGGACAAATGTGATTTTGCTGTGAAAACGTTAAACATGATTTATACATGCATACCTGCTACAATTATACCCCAGTAAAGCCGTTAGATATTCTAGCCCTCCCTTAGTTCTAGGATTCCTCTATTCCTTGCCCAGTCTAGCTTTCAGCAAGGCAGACAGAGCCAGTGATACTTAGGACAATAGCTGAGGTTCATCAGCATAAATTGCTTTTGGGGAGCTCCTCAGTGTGCGTGATGCTGTATTTGATGTTATGATTTGTAGCAAACAACAGAGGCTCAACGATTGAGCAGCCAGTGCTTGGTTATTGCCGCAAGGGAGCTGAGGGGCTTTTAAATAAACTATGTATGATTTCCTCACATGAGATGCTATTTAAGTGCTACACATGACAGGCAAGTACATTTAAAGGAAGCCCAAATGCATCAGTTGAGATTTCCAGAGCCAATCTAAGAATCAATTCCTGAGAGTGGCCTGCTGAAGCAAAGATGGACTGAGAGAAGCCATTGAATGAATGAGGGTGCAGAGGAGGGAAGGGAGACAAAGAAAAAATGTATGACAAGATTTGCAGGGATTTGGGTACCAGACATAGGATGAGGTAAGGAGCTTATAAGGGAGAATTCAAATATTATATTATACAAAGGGAGATATGCATAGCCAAAGCACAGATATAGCCTTCCCTGTGTGTAGTCCATATGAGAATTAGAACGTAATTAAAACCGGACAACGGGGAAAAAGTCCTGTAAGTGGCTATGAAGGATAATGATTCTATCAAGAAAAAAAGTACACAACACTTGTTTTAATGGCCCAGTATTTTATTTGCATATGCATGTGTGTTGTATACATGATAGTTGCTCAATAAAAGCTTTAAACGTCTATCCTACTAAGGGTCCTAAAATTGGAATATCCATTTAAAAATGGAGATACTAATTACTTTTGCTATTTCTTGTTACCTGAATTAAAATTTTGCATTTTCATTATCCAACTACCACTCAAATGTTACAGATGTCTTATAATCTTAGGTCTATTTAAGTTTTTCACTGACTAAGGAGTCCTTTGACTCTGTGATTTTATTTGTTCTTAATACTTTCATGCATGAGCTAATAGTAGGCAGAGATGCAGGTTTTCAGTTTTGATAAAATATCCCTCCACCCTGACACACACACACACACACACACACACACACACACACTGGCTTCTTTTGTTTCTGAGTCATTTATCTCTTTTTATAAGAATGCCCATTTTTTTTGCCCTAAAAAATATATTCTGTTGAGTATCCAAAGAATGAGTAGTGTTTCGAATAATAAAGCCATTCAGTTTATGTATCTATACTTTAGCACTTGACATTATAGTCTGTAAATATCTCTCTATATCTATCTATCTATCTATCTATCATCTATCATCATCTATCTATCATCTATCATCTATCTATCTATCTATCTATCTATCTATCTATCTATCATCTATCATCTCTTTCCAGTAGAAAGTGAGTCATTTGGGTCACAGACCTATGTTATCTCTAAATCTTAGTATAGTACCTGATATATAATAGCTACATAATAAAAGGAATGACTGTATTTTAAAATTTGTAGCTTTGTAAATATCTTCGTGTTTAAAATTAGCATTTGAACTCAATTCCTATTGTATGTAGGATGTTATGTATCTATGGTTTTGGGTTTCAGGAACATGTGACAAGTTTAAATTAGAAATACCCTCCCGAGTTTCAGTGCTGGGAGATCGAAGAGGAAGGAAGGAAGAGAGGTAATGATTTTTATGGTATTTATTTCTGTCTAGTGTGGGAAACTCATCTTCAGCCTGGACCCCAATGAAAAATACTTTCCATCAGAGAGGGTTTTCAATTCTCCTGACTCCCCCATGCTTCATTAGATGGCCCTGAAGACATTTGGAGATCAGGATACAGAGTGCTCAGAAAAAAAGATAGCAAGGCACAGAATTGGGAAAAAAGGAAAAAAAATGGAAAACCATTCCTTAAGTAATATGCAAAGCAGGCATCCAGCATTTTTCAGAGAAAATTGGAAGGAAAAATATTTCTATAAAAATGTATTGAGGACGTTTGAAAGTGAACTTTGAGCAATCATAGAAGCAAATACAGTTAAGACCTGTACTTACGAGGGAATATCCACAAACTAATGAATTATATAAACAGCACAGGGCATCCACAATGGGATGGAAACAGGTTAGAAAATGCTAGAAAATGAGGCCCATTTAACCAGAGAAAGGTTTTACCAATTTGTAGGTGGGAATTACCCCGTTGAATATAATTTTTATAAATGATTATTTTCTTATAACTGCATTTGCTTGCTTTATGGGAAGTCTTTGCTAAAACAGTAATCCTTATTTCAGGATGTAGATTAATCATTATCATCCTATCTTTTCCGTTATCTGTATAAGGATCCGCTTTAGAAAACATCCTGGAGAAACTATTCGAGCAATACTACCTAGACGATCTTGGCCAGAATTCAGAGCACAGAGTAGACAAAACAGGGCAACAGCCTCACCCATGAGTAAAGTTCTTCAACAAACTTATTACTAGATCGACACTCAACATGCTTTACACTCAGGACATCTCCCAGGGACTGCGCGAAGCCCTATACAGTCCCACCTCTTTTCTTTCATACCTCCTGGGAGATATTGTGCCCTGCACACACTTTATTGGCCAATGAACTGCAGGATTAAAAAAAAAAAAACACACACACACAATTCCTGCCAAGCTGCTGCAAACACAAGGCACTGTAGTTTAAGGGATCTCTTGAGGAAATACAAATCATTGCACTTAATGGCCTGACTATACAAACAGTCACCAAATGGTGTTTATTTCTGGATCCAAGGCCATAAAATTTGTCAGTAGCCTTCCGTGCAGGAATAGCCTGCTAGGACATTTCATTGTGCTATCTAACTCCCTCAATTTCCAGGGCTTCATAAGAAAATGAGCCCAGTATTTTGTAAATAGCAAAAAGCAGCCTGAGTCTGACATCCAACAAAGTCTTTATTTTCTACATTTACATTTTTAAGAAATAGCAAAGCTCTGTGGTATGTTCATTTTATGATAATCAGACACAAAAGAGAGAAGGACAAAGTGGCAGAGGAAAGGAGAAGCGGAAGAGGAAAAAATATGTGGACTAAAGTTAGCAAGTATATTAAGATTAAGCAAATTGGCAAAGCCACTGGTATCACTCAACTGAGTATAAAACCATAGCACTTATCTGATTTGGCTCTCAATGAATATTTTTCTTTCTGAGATTTCAAAGGCAGTTTTATAGTGCAATATGTTTTTTAAATTCTAGAAATCAAGCATCCCAGGATATTTTTTCCTCTCTGAAATATTGTGATTAGAGTTGGATAGACATGGATCAATTTATGCTTGGCTCCTAGAGAATGTTATGAAGCTGCCACTGTGGCATATTAAAAACATGCTGTGGTGAATTGCTCAGATATTTAAACTTTAGTGATCACTCTTATCCATTCACTTTGATGACTCTAGCCAAGCTTGCAATCAGTGGCCACATAATTATATAACTGGACTGCCAAGAATCCTAAACTGCTATCCCTATAGGGATAACTGATGCCTTTTAAAAACAATCAATAACATTATCATGACACTTTCATCACTAACATCTGATTACTGACCCCATCCCACTTGCTTTGTTTGTTTCTAAGTATATTGCTGCTGACTACTTGCGCGACCTTAGTTCCTTATCTATAAAACAGGCGTATCTATAAAACTATTTCGCGGGGATATCATGCAGATCAAATGAATGAACACAGAGCCCTATACGTAATAGAGACTGAGTAAATGTTCCGTTTTCTTTCCTTCTTGTCCTCCTATATAAATGCCCTTTTTCTTCTTGATTGTGCTTTTATTGCTCTTCTGAGTCTTTTTGTTTGAATAGAGAGACACATGGGTGAACTGAACAACATTCCACTGATAGTGAAACCCTGAGGAAACTGGAATCTAGTTATGACTCGTTAATGGATTTCGGCATTTTTGAGTGCATAAACCCACAGATATTTGTTTCAGGACACTGTTTAAGACCTGAGCTACAAGGTCAATTTTGTTTACTACTTAAATAATTTGCTACATGATACTTATTAATAATATCATGGCATTTATGTTTATATGTGGACTCTTTACATGCAAGTTCTTTCTGTTGAAGAATTGTTTCCCAGTCCTATCTGGAAGAAACTCTGGCTTTATAAAACAGTGAAAGCACAACAGTAGGGTTCTTGAGAAAAATATTGATGAGATTAATCACAGAATTGTGTTTGCAGAGCCGTGGGTGTCTTTAGCAGGGTTCTATGCCTGGAAACTAAACTATTTTGTTTTATAATTTTTCCTAATATATTTGAAAACACTCCAGTAAACAATCCACAAACCCACCCTTACTTTTGTTTGCGGCATAAATTAATTTCTCTTAAAACAACTAAATACTCTCAAGTCATTATAAATTCATATACCCTAAGAACCCCTACCTTTCATTTTCTACATCTTGTGCCATCCTGACATCCATGTCAGTGGCTTCTAAGTGGCTTTAGATCCTAAAATCTTATGAAAAAATCTGTATGTATAAATAAATGTTTTCTTTTCCTTAGGTTGAGGGTTCATGCTTTCAGTTAGATTCTCAAAGGAGGTCTGTAACTGTTTTCTACACCTATCACACAGTAAGGAACCTCAATCCAATTAATACCTAATAGAGGCCAGGAAGACTACTAGAAGCTTTCATGCTATTCTTTGGTTTCATCCTTGTAACAGTCATGTGACATAGGTGTTATTAATATTTTAATTTACACAGCTTGTGAATGGTCTCTCTGAACCCAGAGTTTCTTCCTGCCATATTGGATACATTGGGCCTCCTCATCTGGATTGTCAGTTATAGGCCTGTTGGGCATCTGTATGTCCCCAGAGTGATAAAAATAGAGACACGAAGGAAAAACGGCAGTGCTCCTCCTGCGGCAAAGATTGCAACTACTACACTAACAAGGTTAGAATATCAATGACCCAGGGTCCTAAACTCAAATCTCCACAGTTCCAGCCCACAGTGTAATGAGCAGAATAGGCCAAATATAGAAACAGAAGGACATTGCTGGGTCTAAGGTGAATTGTTGGGTGGGCAGCTGTTATTCAGTTCTAGCCAATGGTTGCCATGAAGGAATACAGAATCACTGTTTCTAGACCTTCAGATCTGAATTTCTTTTTAAAAACACCACATGGGCCAAATAAAACCACCCCGTGGCCAAGATCTTGACCTTGTGCTTCTATTTTTTGGTTCAGTGCCAGATGATTCCATGTTATGTAAGTTATATCTTATGTAGAGGGAGGACTGTCATCATATTTTTTTAAAACATATAATTAAAAACTCGTATGAAACAATAACAACAACATCAACAAAGCCCTAGTTAATTATTATAGCAGTCAGTTGTTAGAGCTCTGGCCTAGTATTTGGCAGGCAGGCTGGTCTAATATAGGATTTGTTTCATTTACAAAGTAAGAATGGCTGGTTAATTATAAGTCACTGAAGGCCTTAGAAAGAAATAGGATTCGATTTGCATTTTAGGAAAATAATATTTGCATTGTGAAGGTGGTATGGAAGAAGTGGTATGTTAGGATCCCTTTTGGGTTGGAGAGGCCATAGCAATGCCAATGGGAAGAGAGCAAAGCAGGCTGACTTGACAGGTATTAAGACAGTGCAGTCAGGATATGGCAAGCTATTCGATGTGGGAATTGAGAGAGAAGTAAGGAATCATGGGATATATATTCTGGTACCAGGTTATCTGTATTCACATCCCAGCTCTATTACCAAAGGGCTGTATAAACATTTAAAAATAAGACAACAGATCAAAAAGGGAGTCACTTATGTGAAACCTCACATTACAAAACCAAGACTCAACTTTATTACACTTTGGGCCTCTCCCGGAAATCTTAAACCAGTCAATCAGGTACTAACTGACCAACACTAGTAAGATAATTTGCCTGATAGAACCCTGCCAGAACACCCAGCCAAGGAAGTGATCTTGCCTCAACCAATCCATTTGTGCTAATATTACTTTTTGTCCCACTCCCTTCTGCCTGTAAATTCCTTGATTTTGTACAGCTCTTTGGTGCACCTCTGATCTACTGCTAGACGAGATGCTTCCCAAATCATGAATCATTGAATAAAGCCAGTAAGATCTTTAAAATTAATTTAGTCGAATTTTGTTTTTTTTAACAACTTTGATATTTAACACCTCCATGCTTCCTCATCAATTTAAATGACCTAATGGGGGGGCACTGGGTGGCTCAGTCCGTTAAGCATCTGCCTTCCGCTCAGGTCATGATCCCAGGGCCTTGGGATTGAGTCCCACATCGGGCTCCTTGCTCAGCAGGGAGCCTGCTTCTCCCTCTGCCTGCCGCTCCCCCTGCTTGTGCTCGCTCTCTATTTCTCTCTCTCTCTGTATCTCTCTCTCTCTCTCTGACAAATAAATAAATAAAATCTTTAAAAAAAAAAACAAAGAAATCGAGGGCATAGAGAGCTACTGAGTTTCCTCAAAACAGTTCATTTATAACCTAAGATAGACATTAATAGAAGCTCACAGAACCAGAAATTGATGCACACATAAGTGACCTAAAAGATGTTTTGGCTAGTGTCATTGCTGATTTTGTCTGACCTAAAAGACTTGAATTTGGGAGTATACAGGCCTAGAGTAGCTGGCAGTCATCTTCATGGGGCCTGAAAGCAGAGCTGATGTACAGGAATGTAACAGAGAGATAGGAGAACATTAGATCCACTGACATTATTCAAGCCCTTGGATTGAGTCACACCTAAGGGGCGCCTGGGTGGCTCAGTCCCTTAAGCATCTACCTTTGGTTCAGGTCATGATCTCAGGGTCCTGGGATTGAGTCTGGCACCGCCTCCCTGCTCAGTGGGGAGTCTTCTTCTCCCTGCTCAGTGGGGAGTCTTTTTCTCTGTCTCCCTCTGTTCCTCCCCTCCACTTGTGCTCTCTCTCTCTCAAGTAAATAAGTAAAAGCTTTTAAAAAATGACCTAATGCAAAAAATATGTTGAGCAAATGAGGCTAGCATATCGTGAGCTTCCAAATTGATGTGCACTCTGAGGATGGGGTTGCAATAATAGCTACCAGGTTCCTGACTCCAGGGATATGGTAGCTAGCAGTTCTCTTTAGTGAGAATCAATGTCTGTGCAATTCTCTTGACCTTTTCCTCAAGGCAACAAGATGGCTGCTGTAGTTTCTTCCATTATGTCAATATTCAAGATGGAAAAAAAGAGACCTTTTGCCTCTTTTTTCAGGAAAGAGAATATTTTCCTAGATGCCTCTGGGACTTCTGCTTGCATTTTTTTTTCTAACAACACTGAATCAGATGGCCTATATAGGTGGCCAAGATGGTGAAAACTCAATTTGGCATCTTTGCAACCCTGACCAAGATAAAGATTCTGTGAGTGAGAAAGATGGGGCTTGGGTCTTGGGTAGAGAGCCTTTGCCACAGACCCAATGAATGGGCATCTCTACAATGATTTAAAAAGAATTTTGCTACTGGGAGTCTTACGAGTGACTAGATGATCTCTGAGGTAATTCTTCAGGCATCAGATTCTATCATTTAATCTAGCTAATCTTCAAGAACGTCATTATGTAGTTAATTCAAAATTGTCATTGGGCAATAACATTTTATTAGCAGACAAATCAGCAAAATAATAAATGCAAAGTAATTGCATGTTAGACCTCTGCTGGTTAAATGTTATAAGATGTCTTAGCATACATGCAAGCATTTATTCATGCAAGTCTCCATTCCAATTCCTCTCTTCTTTACCAGCATGTATCCCAACACCAAGTAACATAAATACCTGTGGCTGGTCATTTATGTAAATTTTTTTGGTTCATTTACTTGCAAATTATTCAGAGGCATTAATGCATTACAATTCATTTTCTAAGCAAATTGCAATTGTAGCTACTTCACAATACTGTTTTCCTCCAGTATAATAGCCATGTGTTAGAATGTTTTTTTGTTCAGATGTCAGCTTATTTTGTAATATGTGCTATTATCACTTATTATACTGTACCATGTAATTTATGTATATAGAAGTAATTATTACAAATTAAATTTGTATTAACTCAGTAGATGGCTGTGCACAATAGCTAGGAACTAAGAGTCTTAACTTTTTATTGTATTTTTAAATAATAATTAATATTTATCATTTAACAAAAATTACAAACACTGCACAAAATTCAATATAATCTATTTCTTGCTTCCTTCAGCATGATTCTGAGAGAAAATTAAAAGGGGGGAGGGGAGAAGAGAGAGTGAGAAGAGAACCTTTCTGAACAAATCCCTTTAGAAATGAATAGAAAATAGTTGAAGTCCAGCTGAGAACTTCCAACAGGAGAATAATTACTCCAAACTTATGTTTGACAAGCATCAATGTGGAGAATAAATTGATATTAATGTGATTTTAAACAATGTTTTTGGGTGGTATTTTACTATTGCATATTGTCTGGAAACATGCTATGTGGGAAGTAAGTACATTTCTGGTGATTGCTGTCAATTTATATGTAGCAAACTTGATCACACAATAAAGGGGCTGGTTATCTAATATACATATACGTGTTGCAGGCTTGCAAGGTTCTTCTCTTGCGGAGTGGAAGAAATGAATCTCACGACACAAAAGGGTGAAGTGATAGTTTATTAAGTGAAGGTGTGAACATAAAGAAAGCTCTCTAGAGTGAGAGGGGTCCCTTCGTAGTTACCAAAAGACTGTAGTTTTTGGAATGTTGGTGAGGAGCCGGAGCCGATGGCCAAGAAAGAATTCTTGAGATGTCTATGGTGCAAAAAGATAATTTTATTAAAGCACAGGGACAGGACCCGTGGGCAGAGAAAGCTGCATGACCTATTGTATATTTTCAAGTTGGGAGGGGATAAGGATAGTGTAAGTCTCTGAGGAATTCTGGAAGCATGGTTTCCAGGACCTTGAGGGGCTAGCTATTGTTTGGAGAAGGTCATTTATTACTGTCTAATAAAACCTTAGTCATGAGATCCTTCAGATGTATATCAGTGGGTCCTATGATCAACGTGTATCTTGGAGGATAGAGATAAAGGAATTTTCCAAAGGAATTTTTATCTGTTAGAGTAGACTTACAGGATCCTGGGGGTCAGGCTAAGATTGCCTTTTGCCCTTAGCAAAGTGTCAACATCCAGGCAGCTGAGTCCCTAGACAAATGTCACTCTGCCTGTTTCAAGGACTTGACAATGGCTAAAAATAGTAAGGAAATTTAATAATTTTTTTCTGCCTTTGTTTCGCACATCATAAGCAATACGTTATAATGCTCTAGGAATGCACTGTAAACTAGTACATCATAATGGTAGTTTCTCCATTTGCAGTTGTACAAGTGCCCATCCTCAAGTACATGGGGAGAAGAAAACAACTTTCTTCTCCCACATACTTTAAGTCAAAAAGAGATCTTTAAAAAAAAAAAGAGAGAGAGAGAGATTAAAACCTAAGTGGGAGATCAACAGGGAGCCAAAGAGAAACCAAAGAGAAACTAGAGGATAAGCTTATGTTTTTCATAGAGACCTGGAGAAATGCAAATAAATGCCTTGGGGGAAAAAAAGAGAAGAAAAAAAAAAAAACTCTTTTCTTACACATAGATGAGAATAACTGGAAAGTGGAAAGTATAAATTGTCTACAAATATGTGAGGTGATGTGTGGGGAACAAAAGCAGGAGGAAATGTAGATAAAATGAAATGTCCTTAAAATCTGCAGCCCATTGACAAGTCCTTGAGGCAGCCAGAGTGTAACATTCCTCCAGGAAACTCCCAACTGTCTTACCATTAATGCTTTGCTACAGGGAAAAACAGCCTTAGCTTGACAATAGCCAGGCCTCCAATATCCTGTGAGTCTTCTTTAGCATATGAAAATCCTTTTGGAAACTTCCTTTGTCTTTCCCTCCCCCAATTCCATAGTGATAATCAGTTGCCTCTCACTATCCTGGGGTAGCCCTTTCTGCCCACAGGTCTTGTCCTCATGCTTTAATAAAACCACCTCTTTGCACCCAAGACGTCTCAATAATTCTTTCTTCCTTTTTCTTTTTTTTTTCTTTCTTTTCTTTTCCTCCCTCCCTCTTTCTTTTTCTTTCTTTCTTTCTTCCTTTCTCTCGATTTTATTTATTTCTTTCTTTGAAAGAGAGAGCGCATGAGCAGGAGGCAGAGGTAGAGAAAGAAGCAGAAACCCGCTGAGCAGGGAGCCGGCTGCAGGACTCAATCCCAGGACCCTGCAATCATGACCTGAGCCGAAGGCAGACGCTTAACCGACTGAGCCACCCAGGTGCCCAAGAATTCTTTCTTGACCATCGGCTCCAAACCCCAACATTTTCGACATCAGTGGGGACTCTCATATCATGCTGAAGGCTGTGTGAATTACTATTTCCCCTAGTCTTCACAGTATTTCACACCTCCCTCATAGTCAAGCAACTCTTCCTAGGTATTTTAGTAAGATCCTGATATATATGTGCACATGGACATTTATAGCATACAGAAACATTATTTTAAACAGTGAAAAGTTGGAAAACAATCTAAATGTCTATCAATAGAACGGATACATTATAGTATATATTTAAAATGAGACACTGTTAGAGGGGTGAATGATTAGGCTGGAATTTTATGTAGTCAGTACAGCTGACTCTTGCCTACACAATACTGACACATTTCATTAGGAGGATGATGCTGCAGGGAAGAATTTGCAACCCCAAAATATGCCTTTTTGGCATATTGATTATTTTGGGCTGATTATTTTTAAGAAACTTCAGGCACGGGAGAAACTTTGAAAACTCAGGCCCCATCTGGTCTGTTCTCTCAAGCTAAGCACGGTATGGCCTGGTTAGTACTTGGATGAAAGAAATTAGTCCTTTGTAAAAGAAGTTTACATTTATAAGGGATATCTTATTTATAAGGGCGTCTTCCCTCTCTGTGCCAGGAAGAGGATAACTCTAAAGCTCTAGAAACTCTTATCAAGAAAGGAAGCAATGGCTTACATCTGCATAACAACCTTACCCCTGTTCACTGTGCTTTTCCTGGTAACCTGCCAGAACTGGCCTTCCCTCCATCCTAATATTTTTCTTTTGTCTTTAGCTGAAAATGGTATTTAAGGTGAAGGTGTGGGCCAGTTTGGGGAGTTCTTACCCCGGTACCTCCCATGTATGCAGGGAGTATATATATTATTCATTCTGTTAGTTTTTCTTGTGCTAATCTGTCTTGTTACACTGGAGGTCTCAGCCAAGAACCTAAAAGGTTAGAGGGAAAATTCCTTTTCCTCCCTTAAAATGCATGCAGTATGACTTTATATGAACGTTAGAATTTCAAACAATATAATCTACTGTTCGTGGATATATACATCTGCAGTTAAAAAAAAGCTTATTTGGGAAAGGTGAACGTCAAATTCAGTGCAATCATTTGCTCTGGAGGGTAGGGAGAGTAAGCAAATGAGGCAAGGGGGTTCAACATCATTTGAAAGTACATACTTAGCCTTGGTGGTAGGTAAATGGATCCTTTAATGTTATATTTTGGTAATCTGAAATATTTCATATTGAAGAAAGGCATCCATTTTGAAAAAACAAACAGAAAACTTAAAGTGGAAAATGAATCAACTTAAAAAAAAAGAACAGGCACGGTATGAAATGGAAGAGAACAATCTGAATAAAACTAGACAAAGATAAATGAGGACAGATGATAAAATAGAACCTATTTCAAAGTCTGCTCACAGAAACAACTTAAGTGTTATTAGAAATGTGGGCAACAAACAAAACAACAGTGACGGAATCAAAGGGCACTTTGTAGGAAAAAGCAGGTGGGAGAATATGGGCAGAGAATATCTGAAATAGCAGGAACTCACTGGGTTGTAAATCAAAGCTACCAATTGAGCTGATCATTTACCTTGAGTTATTGTTTTGTTTGGGAGTACCCGAATATACTTGCACTTTATGGTGGCATTTGGCAATATCCTCTTCCCTTTTCCTAGAGTTGCAAGCGGGTAATAATGTGTGCAGTTCATCTTGGATTGAACAGTTCTCCAATTTTTGCACTGAAAATCCCACTTTCCAGGAAATCTCTCAGCCCCAGACAAACTGGGATGGTCAGTCACTTTTTTAAGGTGTACTTGAACAGCATAGTATTGTTTACAGAAATCAAACTGCTATTCCTAGGATAACTTCATACTATTTCCGGATATACAAATTTGGCATCTTTCAGCAATTTCCAATACTACTGACTATTTATGAATTCCCTTTAAATAACTTATGTGATATCTGGAGAGACCTTAAGTCTAATCATTATATTCCTAAGGTTGTAGTAAGCATGCTTCTTAAGATACTTTCAGCCTTACTTTCCTATGGGCATTTTGTCTTTAAATTGGCTTGCATCTTGCCATCTTCCGAATATGGACTCTGATGATGCTTTCTCCTTAGCTACAGAAATAACTGCCTGCCCCACCAGTAAGGAGCTGGGTTCAGGTACTGGTAGTTAAAAGTAGCCCTAATTCTAATGTGCCAGGGATATGAATTGCAGGCTGATAGAATAAAAAAACAATGTTAATGGATGATGATATCTTGAAGGTTTCTTTAGGTGCTTTATCCATGTTTATTAGATGAAAATAGCTTTTTCCATACCAGAAATGTCTTTACACACAGGTTTGGGGATAACAGTTATGTGTATGTGTGTATGTATAGGACCTCATTAGAGTTAGAGTATCATAAATTATTTAAATATTTAATCTCAGCATTTTATATTTGATATCTAGAATTAGAATTTTGCAATGTTGGATTATATGAATGATTAACTGGCAATGTTATTTGATTATAAGCCTCTTGGGCCCTTCTAAAGCAAAAGAAAGTTTTGATTAATGTCTGTTTAATATCTCTTTTACCAGAATTACATCAAAGAGAGGAAATATATAAGAATTTATTATTTTCATTTAGCAAAATCAATGATGTACAGAAATCTCATCCCTTATTCGCTCTTGTATATTCTGCGGTACCCAATAAAACTAGCTATGCTAAATGATTAATTCCTAAATTTAAAATGGAATGTCTGCTACAAAACTAAATCATGGCCAGTAGACTGCATGGCATAAATCCTTCACAGGGTGCTATAACCTTTATCGTTTTTGAAATGTGCCCCCATCAAGGAGCCCTCAGGCAAATGTACAAGGGCCCCATATGACATTTACATAGCCACTGTGTCAGATTAGACTTTGTGATCCTCCTACATCATTAGTCAGAGCCTGAACAGAGCAGATGCATGACAGATTGCCCAATGCCTGATGCATAGCAAATAACTGGAGAAACAATAGGGCTTTATTCACACTTGGGCCCCATGTCCAAAGGGTTCCTTGACAGAAGGAGATCTTCAAGTTCAAGCCCTTCAAACTAGAAGATGCAGGACATGCATTCAGTACCAATTCTTTTCAGTAGCATGTAATTATCCATTACCAGCATGATCTTCTCCCCCCAAGGGCTAAATAGCAGGCAGCAAATATTTTGCAGCTGGACTATTTCTGGGTAACTGAAAGAGCCCTAGTGACTTTCATTGGATTGCTGATTGATTTCCTTAAAGTGAAAGAAATTATGTTGCCCTTCATCTCCAGCAGCTGAATTTTATTCACTTATATTTAAAAAATAGTTTTTGATGTTGTCAGTGTATTATCCTAAAAATCTCATGTATAAAAGAATAATATATAGCAGTGTAGAAGGAGGTAAATTGAAAATGTTTTCGTTTATTTTAGGTAGGAGGTGGATAATGTTGTAGGAGAACTTGTCTACTTTTTTTGCTGTTGTTGTTGAGATTTGGACTTTCCATCTGTATTTAAAAGTCATTCATGAGTTGCAATGACTAGGAGATAAAGTGGCAAAGTCACAGGATACAGTGACCAGAACTCCAGGGAAAGAGTCAGTTGGTCTGAGTTCTGGCCCTAAAGGCAGAGGTAAATAATTATTCACATTTGAGTAAGTCCCTTGACTTTCTATGTGTTATTTTCCATGCCTATAGGATGACTGTAATTTATCATCCAAACCAGGACACGTTTGAGAGTGAACAAGGGTCTAACAATAATTACACTAGGATGACAGGTCTGAACCTGGACTGTACTAGGTAAACCAGGGTTTATGGTCACCTTGATCTACAAAATGAAATCTGGCATTAAATGATGTCTGCTCTCTAGATTAAAAGGCTATGATTTCAGGTCAGTCTTTCTTTAATAATGTAGTGTCATGAAGGACAGAACCTAAAAGTCAAAAAGGGATAAGTGAGGCAGTGAGTTAAATAACCTGAAGTCAAGAAAATGAGCCTTCCTTTTGCACTCTTACACCATCCGTTTATCATGAGAGGAGAGAAGATAGGTTTCTTATTAGCCTTTTGAAAAATATTGTGTATTATTTGAAAAGTAGTCCTGTTTTATTCATGAGACCTTGTAAATTTATTGAAAGAGCTGAATTTCCTGATAATCATTTTAATTCTCTATTTTCCCCCTCATGCATCACAGTTTTCATACACTATCTTTGTAATAATTGTCCCTTCTCTCCCCTGCATGTGTGCACGCATACACGCGCGTGCACACATACACCATTGCACAAAAGATCCAGTAGTGGATAAAAAGATAAATAGCAAAGTAGTTGTTATCTCCAAGATACCAGTTCCCAAGAGGGGAAAATTCAGGAAATAGCAGAAAGACTTTCAAATATTTAACATAAATCAAGTAAATAAGAAGGAAGTAAATTCAAGGGCCTAGAATTTTCATGTCCCAATTCTAGGTATTTCCATCTCCCAATAGAGAAGCTGGCATTAGAATAGTCTTCCGAAAAGTACACTTCAAAGGAATTAAGCTGAGATAGAAAAAAAAAAAAAAATCTCATCTTGCTATTAACAATCAATCTATTTCAGCCACTAACTCAGGAAAGGAACTGGTGAGCCCTGGCACTTCCTTCTCCTTCCTGGGGAATCTCAAGGGGGCTGGACAAATGGAAAGCTCAGCTACTAACTGGGTTTGCCAACACTCTTGCTGAATAAACTTAGATAGACTGGTACAAGAGAGGCCAATAACTTTAGAGAGAAAGGTTTGGAAAAGAGAAGGGGAAAAATTTATTTCCAGTGTGGGGTAGGTGTCAGGCTCAAGCTGTAAAAACCAACTTCTCCACCACAAGATGGACACCTGGCACTTCATAGGAGAGGTTCAGGGGGGTATGTGCAATAGAGCAGGCAGGGAACGTGAGATCATGGGTGGGGGTTCCGTAGGTGTTCAGCCCACGATCATGGGCAGGGAAGGGGATGGAAGGGGGTCTTCTAGGCATTCTGTTGCTATCTGGGTTTTTCTGGCTTGGTGGTTGGAATGTTCTCGTCACTGTAAAACATCTTCATCAGTGCTCAAGAAAGTGCAATAACAAATAAGAACAATGAGTTTCAGTAAGATCAGGAGTTAGGTAGTCTTGTCTATATCTTGTTTTAACTTTGGGGGTCTACAGTTGAGCAAGAGGGCTCCCTGACACTGCCTCAAGGCTTAATGACAACATAAATAACCTTGAAGAAAGGAACTTTATAATAAGTAAATAAATTGCAGTTCCTTTATATACTTGAATTGTTTTACAACATACAGGGCACTTCACACATACTATTTTCCTCACAGGCACACCTATATGAATACTTACCCTTTTTACATTTAAGAAAACTGAAGCTAGGTGAGGTTAAGTGACTTACCCAAGCGCATTTAGTAAATAAATGGCAATTCTGTATTTGATCTGAAATCTTTTTATTCAGCTAAAAGTAGGATTACTGGAGACCTTGGGAAAAAGTATATATATTGCTCAAGAGGATAAGTGCAATCTTGTGTGAATTTAGGTAACAGACAGGATGACTCCAGAAAGTTACAAAAGAAACTTAAAAGTGTTGTTATTTTAAGATCACAAAATTTCCCCTAAGTCAAATAGTTTAATTCTGGACAGGAAGCATCGCAATTTCACTAACAGATTCAAAAATGCCTAAGGCTTAATTCAGGTATGGAGAACTCAGCCCTTCCCAAATAGCAATTACTACAGCAGAAGATGACAAAAGACTCTACTCATGTGGAAGAATATACTTCCCTCTCTTCTCCGCTCTGGTGTAACCGAGCCTTCCTGACCATCTTACTTTATGCAGTGATCTCCGCAGCATCTCTAATGAGGGTTTGGTTTGCTGAGATGACTCACTGAATTCCAACCACTATAAAAAAAGACAGACCTCTTCTAGCAGTGAAAACTTTTGCAAAGAGGGGCAGGTAATATGAAATAGAACCAGAAAATCATTCACACAACATCTACATTTGTCAAATACTCACCACAGTTAGGATTTTTCTTTTAAGACAATATGGTGAAATCCTAATTAAGAAAAATGTTTGGATTATGTTTCTTTAAATTCCTTTACAAAATAATTCTATGCCTCAACTCTTAGAAATACTGCTAAAATGTGATTCACTCAATTTTCTGAAGTAGTAAGTAGCATGTCTAGAAAATAACTACATTTTTTCCTTGATCACTACAGATCTTATTATGCCTCTGGATCATCTTTCAGAACTTTGTTTTCATTGTATAAGACCCTTGATGTAGACATTTTAAACAGTTGGCCTCTGTACAGAGCCTGGAAGTTTCTTTTAGCAGAGAGCCCAAATATTAGCTTGTCAACTGCTAACATTTCCCTTGCTTCTAAAACATAGAGTTATTCCACATTCCTAATACTGGGATCTTATTGGGTCTTACTGTTATGAATAATCAAATTCCTGAGATTATTTCTCTTGAAGGGACTTCTAACAGAGATCATGAATCTGCTATTGGATTTGATCACTCAATGCTTCCATATCTAAAATTTTTATCATTTCCTGCACCAGAAACCTAGAGAACTGTTACCAGCTGGCCAAGATGACCTTCATGTATCCCTCAGTTTGACCAAAAAGGCTTCTTCCAGACTCAAGACCCTGATCTCCATTTTCTTAGAGGATTTACTTTTGAGAGTTTGTAATGATGAATCTTTCTCTGCCCCTTTGAGATGAGATTTTTAAAGCTTCTTGCCAGTTTCACAAACAGGAATGCCTTTCTCGAGGACCTGGGAAACTTCTCTTTGGAATGTAATCATCAAGGAAGATAGAGCCCATATTTCCCCATCTCTGGTTATGCAGGGGGAGGGGAGGATCTTAACTTCGATGGGCTCCTGGCTCCCAGTTGTATGTGGATCATGGTGTGTGTGTGTGTGTGTGTGTGTGTATATACACACCATGCAACTGTTCCCAGGCAACTGTTCTGCTCATGGTGTTGTTACTTTAATTCTACCTACTAATAGTCATTTTTGATAGAAGTAGGCTCAGTCAATCCCCCAAAAAATGGTTTATAACTTAGGCTAAACAGAATAACTAAAAAATACTTGAAACTCCCTGAACAATATTCCTAAGGGAATCAGGTCTCTTTATCATTGATCTGCAAGGCTGAAATATACCCCAGGCACACTTATCATAGCAGGAACTTCATTTCTATTCCGTAGTTGTTAAAGTAAATTAACAGCCAATTGGATCATTCTCTGGTACCTTATCTAACTTGGCAAATGGTGTAATGTAAGTTGAAAGTGGTAGATCTGTGGAGGAGAATGAAAAATTGAAAATAATTGTTTTTAACAGTGTAAATGGTCACTATTGTTACTTATTTCCTTATGTTAAAGAGAACTAGAAAAATATATTTTAAACAGGTGGTGGAACAGTACAAAGGGAACATAAAGAAACTAATGTTGCCTCTTCCTCTAAAGAAGAGTCGGTATAATCCATTCCTTCTCTCCACATCTGGCTCCACACTTCCTTTGAGAGTAATAAAAACAAAACAATATCTCCAAGTAGACAAAAACAGGTACTGAGATTCCTTACCCTCATGCAACATGCAGGTTACTAGAAATAAATACAACTTGTACAATATTCAACCCAAAGTGGGTAATGGCCAATACCTGCTGTTTTCAGGGATGTTTAATAAGTTATATAGGAAAGTACTTGATATTTCAAGGCAGGGAGTGACTTACCTTACTGAAGAATTTTTAAAACACTCCTTCTATCACTATAAAGTACAAAAGAGCATAACTATCATAGGGAGCACATATCCACGAGTGAAAATATAAACATAGAAGGTTCACATTTATATATAGAGAGATACAGAGACATGCATCTTTTTGCAGCTATTTTTCTTAATAAATAACATAGTGACATTTGCCTTTGTGGACTCAAACATAATAGTTACCTAGGGAGTATATTTCCAGAAAAGAGTAGTAACAGAAACTTAAAATTCCTTGATTAAAAATATGAAAAGCAAACATCTTTGTACCAATAGTACAAAGAACAGAGAAGAACAGAATGGGACAAACACAAAGAATCCTGGCTTATCTGAATTTTCCCTCAGAGTAAATTAATAGAAGGAGGTATTTCTCAAAGCCAGGTCTTCATACTGCAGCATTATCAGAAGAGCTTCTTTTCAATCCTGTGCCTCCCCCCCAAAACAACTATTAAAATAAAATCTTGGGGGACAGGGCTAATAGCCACAGGTGAACTTTATGTACACCAAAATGTGGGTGTGCAGGGAATTTCATCTCCCATGCTTCTTAGTTCCCATATATCCTTCTATATTCATCTCCACCCAGCTTTCTTAAGGAAAAGATAGAAAATTGTGTTTTTCTCTGCTCTTTCTTTCTTTCTTCCTTCCCTGTTCCTTCTTTTCTCCCCTTCTTCTTTTTATCTAGTTCTAACAATATTTATGAAAGATATTTATCAACATGTATGAAGCAGTTAAAATACTCACTGTATAAGTTCTGTAGTTTGTTTTCCAACAAATGTAGCTTCCAAAGTTATTTATTACATGCTCCAGATATAGACTATGGATTTTATTGTTTATCTCTGAGAAAAGATCCCTCTTCAGATAAAGAAGCCAGTATGTTATGAGAAAACTGAGTTCTGTTGTCTGCCTGCCACATGGCAGAGCACTACACACGTAATTCTAAAATGGTGTTTTATTTATAAGAGGAAGTGAATGCACGTGTCTACTTTGCTTCACATTACAATTCGTTTATAGACTGGTCTCACAAGGCTGTAGGGGTAAGGCATCAGTAGTAGCGTGACCCTTTGGAATGATTGATTTCTTAGGGTGAATGAAGGGGGCAAATTATGCCTTCCCAAAATGTGCCACCTTGGCATACTGATTATTATGAATTAAAGTTACTTAAGATAGAGCCAGAGTAAGAAGGACTCTCTGATCCTTTGTTGTCCCCCTAAAAGCAGAAAATAAATCTCTCATGTGATAGGTTTTCTCCCTGTACCAGGAACATAGAAGGCATCATTATCACCACAGATAGGGAATTAAGGGGAAGAAGCCTATATAAACAAACCATGTAATTTACTCACTAATTTATTACCCCAAGCCCAAACTTGTTTGTCTCATTAATTCATCACGGATTTATTATTTATTTGCCTAAAAGGTATAAAAGCTGCCTGCTTTGGTCACTTCTCTGAATCTCATATTTTGATGGGCTCCTGTATGTATGAAATTAATTTTGTTTTTCTCTGGTTAATCTGTCTTATGTCCATTTAATTATTATACTAGCTAAAGAACCTACAATAGAAGAAAGGAAATGTTTTTCTCCCCTACATGATGGTCAAGACAAGTGAGGCCAAAGAATTATGTGAGTCATGTGTCATTCTGCAGTTGTAGGCATGTACCAACCCCTTGGCCTTTTACTTGTTTGCTAGTGGTACCAGACAAGGTCCTTTTCGAGAGAAGTTTTTCTCTGATAGCTCTTCAAGTAGACTGAGTGTCCAGGTTTCAGATCATATAAAAATTCTTTAGGGGAAGGTTGAGGAATGGCCTCCTGTAACTTTTGATGGTAATACTATCTGTATGCCGTGGGTCCCCTACTTTATTTGGCCACGGTTGCTTGCAAAAGGGCAGAGTCTAGGATTAGAGATGATATTCCTAGATACAGGAGTCTACCTATTACTGACTTATAAAAGCAGAATTGAACAAACTCCAAAAGAGATTTTCTTGTTGTTATAAAGTGAAAAGAAAGGAACTTGGGGTGAAGAAGTTTATGTCTTTCTCAAAGTTTTGCCTAAATAATTTGAGAATCTAAGTTTTCCTTTCTTCTTTGCCTAAAGATCAGATTGCATGCACAGCAGAGTTTTTGAGCTCTAATACCTTGCAGAGCTCTTCAATGACATTTCTAGGAAAATGAGCATTTCTATTAATAGAAAGATAGATTGGGATTTCCCAAGTAGAAAACATGAAATTAAGTACTTTTTCAGCCACTTCAGTGGTATAGCTCTTCAAAAGGGCACTGAACATGAATACATATCAACCAGAACATCCTCATACCCCATTGCAGGGGATAATTATATAAAGTCCATTTAGAGTTATTCAAGTAGGCCTGGGGATTTTGCTGCATCCATGCCTTTCCTTTAAGGTTTTGTCTGGATTTTTTTGGCAGGGAAAAAATACACTAAAAGCAATGTGTCCCTGTGGTTTGGGGTGATCTCATTTGGATTTTAGCATGGCTCCACTTGAGATCTTTTGGCATTACCAGATACCCTCCTGGGAAGCCTGAGAGTATCTTCATGTAATTTATATCCAGGTTTTCCCCCTTTATTTTTTTAAGATTTTATTTATTTATTTGAGAGAGAGTGAAAGAGAGCACAAGCCAGGGAGGGGCAGAGGGAGAGGGAGAAGCAGACTCCCCACTGATCAGGGAGCCCCAACCCGGGACTCCATCCCAGGACCCTGGGATCATGACATGAGCCAAAGGCAGGCACTTAATCCACTAAGCCTATCAGGCGCCCCTATCCAGGTCTTTTCTAACACTTTTTTCTTGATGTAAGGATAAAATTTAGCTTAGATAATGACCCTTTAAGCCCATTGCAGAGGCAGGACAAGATTTAACAGCAGCAAAAATTTTGTAAGACTGTCTTGACATAATGATCACCCAAGGCATTTCCACTTCCCTTAGTTTCTAGATCAGTCATTTGTTTTAGTGAGCGTCTGCCTACATAATAGCTACTTCCTATAGCTGCATTAAGGCATCTAGAATTTCCCCAACCTCTTGATAGGAAGTTGCTACTGAGGTTAAGAAGCCTTGCTTTTTCTAAAGTATCCCACATTAGGGTTAGACCTACTGTTTTATAAGTTTTAACTATCTTATCTCTGCCCAGTTAGCAGGCTCATATAAGGGCAATTAGTTGTGCCAATTTGCCTTCCAACACCTCACAACAAGGGATTATATTACCAAGGTGAACTGAGATCTTTCATGGCATAGCTGCCTATTAATTTCTCATTTCTGATGACCCATAAACAAATAGGTCCAAGTCTGAATTATCTAAAGCAGTTTCTAATACCTCATCATAAAACATTGGCAGTCTTTAGGCAGATGTTAATAGCCATGTCTGTCTGTCTACCTGTCTTTCCTTCTTTTGGTTAGGAATGAAATGTGATAAGTTTCAAAGTGTCATATTAATGGATAGTAAGATGAGAAAAAGAAAGAAACAATAATAATATCTCATAGTATATATGCCAGCTCATTGAGAAATATTGTATATTTCCAGTAAGTAATGAAGATTTTATAGGTTTGATACTCTAAGGATCAACAAAGACCTCAAGACTTTCAGCAGAAGCCTCTACAAGTTTGGTGGTTTCCCTGTAGTAGTTTAAGCATATGGGTCTGACTAGATTATTTATGAAGAAACAGGTAGATAGACCAATGTAGGAGATAGTTCAGGAGATAACTTCAGTTTGTGAAGTCTTTGTTTATGTTTATGTTCCCTAAGCAGGAGGTTCTATCACTAAGGGTTTCTTGGGTCAGGTCATAAAGAGAAGGAGCAATTTCAAAAAAAGATGGGAACTCATGATGTACAATAGTGAGAAAGACCTAGAAATCCCTTGAATCATCTTTTAGTAATTAGCCAAGCTTAGACCTAGATGGCTTATTGTCATTTCAAGTTATTTGCCTCCATGAGAAAAATCATGAATGAATGAATGAATGACCAGTGATATACTATACCAGATTGGAGCTTTCTCTTTAATACATTTTTATCCTTTTGGGGATCTTGATGAATGTCCTTAGCAAAATGATCCTGTGGATTTTAGTAAAAAGTCATCATTAGATCATGGTGGAATTAGAAAGTAACTGGAAGTCCTTGAAATTCTAATTAAGAATTTATAGAACGAGGGGTGCCTGGGTGGCGCAGTCCTTGAGCATCTGCCTTCGCCTCAGGGCGTGATCCCGGCATTCTGGAATCAAGCCCCATGTCAGGCTCCTCTGCTGGGAGCCTGCTTCTTCCTCTCCCACTCCCACTGCTTGTGTTCCCTGTCTCACTGGCTATCTCTCTTTCTGTCAAATAAATAAATAAAATCTTTAAAAAAAAGAATTTATAGAAGGAAAAATCACTGAATCATTGGGATATGACAATCCATGTACACTGCTAATTTTACTAAGTAACAATGAACAAATATCAAATGCTTGAGTCCAAGGAGATCCTAAAGAAAAAAAGAACAGAAGTTCACATTTGTAGATGGCTGGGATTGAGGAAAGAACAGGATTTGGATTTTGCGTTGTGAAAACCTGGACATAACTATCATGTAGTCCTCCAATCTTAATAAATAAATAAAAGTCTGTTGATTTTATTAGATCAAAGTATTTGTAGGATAGAAATATTTAGACTGCTTTTTCTGTTAGTCCTTATAGTATGGACTCAATCCTTCTTTGGCTTCAAGTTTCAAATTGTACTGTGCAAACATGGGTGAGATTAGCATCAGTCACTCTGAACAATGATGGACTCTGATCCTTTAATCTGACCAGTAATGGCAGAATCTTTTGCCTATATAGAGTCAAGTACCTCATAGAGATCTTTAAGTTGTGCCTTTTGTAGGGTAAGGGTACAATTAAGTCTAATTCTAAATATGGTATGACATGATTATAAAAAAGGGAATCCTTAGGAATTTTAAGAAAGAGATCTTTGAAGAACACTGAATGTAACAATTCCAATTACATAATTAATTTCTCTATTTAATGTGGCTGAAATAGTATCAGAAAGGAGAAAAGTATGCTTTCCAGTCAAAGCGTCATAAGTACAGCTACTGGCTGGGAGACAGAGTGACTGAATGCTGCTCCTTGGTTCATTTAATGAGTCCATGGGAAAGGGATGGGCATGGTGGTAGAGTTAATTGTTGAAAATGTAGCATCTGTCACTATAACTTTAGTTGATGATAGGTAATACCATTCTAAAAAATTAAGGGAAGAATTAGAAACATGTTCCTACATTCTTTCTTGAAGCCCCTTGTCTGCCAGATTTGTCCTTGCCTTTTCATTTTGGGGGGTTATTCTGGGTTTCATGCTGTTAGCTGGACACTAATAGATGTATGTAACTGTATTGTAAGCTCTACTATAACTGACACTCTTCTAAGCATTTTACATATATAGTTAGTCCTCATAGCAACCCTGATAGTAGCTCCTATTTTTACAGTAATTTTACGGGTGAAAATTAATGAGGAATAGAAAAGTACAATAACTTGTTCAAGGCCATACAGTGAGAAGGAAGAGGAGCTGTACTAGAACTCAGGCAACCTTGAAACTTCTGTCTAGGCTTTCCCTTTATGACTGATAGTCTAAGTTTTCACTAAAAAATGTTTTCCCTTATACAAATCCATCTGATTTCTCTCTTTTATGAGAATCATCACATTTCTGGTCCATCAAGGATTCCTTCTCTTACTTTCTGTCATAGCTACATTATTATTATTTTTTCTTTTTAAGGTGTCCACTTAATTATGTCTAAAATGTCCAAAATCAGATTCTAAGGGAAATTTCAACATTTCTAACAGATAGCTCTATTATTCAGGTTTATGCTTATTTTTCCCTCTCAATTATTTTGCATGTAAATATCACTCTACCCCAATTAATCTATTTGATAATTCATAGTGCTCTGTTTTACTGGTAACATGCAATAGCTAGGTTTCAAGTAGCTGCCAGAAAGTACAACCTTGACCCTACTAATTTTCAATAAGTTTCAAAGATTGGTTGAGGTAGGCTTTATTTATGCAGCATTTTGAAGCATATATGACCTATCATTCATCTTCATTCTCCAAAGCAGAATTTGCAAACTACTGGGTAAAACTGGTCTTTATCTCTGGATCTGCTTTGATGAGTCTACATAGTTTGTTCTTTCTTAATAGCGCCTAAATCCCTTTAGTTGTGCTCTCACAGATCTTCCAATACTCCTTGTCTTACCCCAGTTCTCCTTATTTGCCTGACTTTACATTCTATTCATTTTGTTTTGTGGTCACTGCTCTAAAACGTATCCTTGAGTGAAGATAAACACAGAAAGATATTACATACAGAGACCACATTGAATTGATATCTCTACTGAAGTGATTTTGACTTTGGCATAAAAATATCTGACTAAATTGAGAAACATATTAAAAGCAGTTCCATAACATTCAACATTTTATTTACTCTTAAGTATATTGTTGATAATGTTTTTTTATCATATAGCAAACTTTCTAGGAAAACCAGAGATTTTAGATGCTGTGTCTTAAATGACTGATTTTATTTTCTTCTGCTGCTTCTAGAAAACTTACAATTAATTTTTTGTCTTCCTTGAGCAAGTATGCAGGGCCTCATTGCCTAGATTTTGCATTTTCAACATATCCCTGCCTCTTTGGTTCTTACTTATTTTTGGTCTCATTTTCCTTATTATAAATGCATTTCACTATGCAGTATTTATGTAGTTATGTATTCTCTATAAATCCTTATTTATATAAAGGAAAATGCCTACATAAATCAACAAGTAAATATTTTTCTAATTACATATTTTGCATTCAAACTTTGTATGCTTTTGAGTTAATATCCTATTGCTATATATTTATACTCTGGAAATAGATAACTCTTTTCCATCAGAATCAAGAATCTGCTACCCAGATTAGGCAAAATCTATAAACAGCATGCCTATCAAATTTGATTTTGAGAAACTTATTTATGTTTGAATATGATACATATGATAATAACAAGGGAATTCAAGTCAAGTAAATAGCTGTTATTTCTAAACTAATTTTTTTTTTTTTTAGATCCCTGCCTCTTTTAAGATCTGGAGTATCTGAATGTGACAGCCTAGGAGGAAATATGCATGATTATTTATCTCTAGATTTCGCCTTCAAAAATAAATATTTTGTGTGTCTTTTAATGCTCTCAACTACTATGTAAAATATATACATATGAAACCATGAGTTTTGAGGGCATAGATAATTTTGATTAATTTCATCAAATAATAACCTAGTGCAGAATGAGTTCACTATAGTGAAATTACTAATTTGAAATGTTCTTCAAGTTATGGTCTTTCCCCCACCAAACTGGCCTATAGTTTCACTTAATTGACCGATCCCTCCAGTTTTTTGTGTGTCAGATTGACAGCACATATACCAATCAATTGTCCATACCAATCAATTCAAATTCTCTTTCATATATGTTTTACTTCTATCTGCCTTGTCTGTCAGTGAACATGTCTAAACTCAGTTATGCATACCCATGCATAAACACCAAGCGGTAAAATTAATACCTATGTGTCCTAAAGAAATGAAATTTAACCCAAATGTACCATATTTCAGGCCCTAGAATAGTTGCATATTCTAAGAATGCATACAGAACTTTATACAGATACACAGAAGTCATCATTACAGTGTTACAGAATGGATCTGAGTGATCATGTAGGCCCAAATTCTCATTTTACAAATAAGAGAAATCAGTTATTTTTCTCTGCCTTTCTTCAGCATATTAAAAAATAGAACTGAAGCCCTACCAAATTCCAGACACTCTCCTCAGTACAGAAGACACAGGGGTGAGGCACGCACAATGTTTAAGGAGAGTTTAGCATGAGGCAGTAAACTGAGGGTCATAGTAAAGACAGAAGAAATGCTAAAACCAGGGGATGTTTAAGTGTTATGGAAGTATGGAACTAGGAAACACAAGGAAAGTGTGTTATATCATCATCGGGACATTAGAGAATGATTCAGAGGAGGGGTCACACTGCAGCTATCTCTTGAAGGCAGTGAAGTGAATGTGTGAGGAAGACTGTTCAAGCAGGAGGAAGGATTTGTTCAAAGGACAGAAGTACGTGAGAGCACTACACCTCTGAAGACTTGCCAGTAAGTCGGGGTGGTTGGTGCAAAGAACGTGTGTATCCTCACATATGGAAAGGAAGAGCATCTCTCAATTGTGTAACTTTGGACAAGTCACCTACCCAGTAATGCTGGGCCTTTATTTTCTCATCTTAACCTTGAGATAATGCTATAAGGTATATATTAAGTGTTATCTCCACAGAAAGAGAAGAAGCTTTGGAGGGAAGAGGGACATTGAGACGAAGATACACAGGAGCCATTTTAATATTACAATTTGGAGCTTATAAGAGAGGTCTGGACAGAGTGTAAGTGGGAATACCCATGTTAGATGAAGGAATAAGTGAGGACAAGATCATTCAGAAGTTTGTGTAAAGTAAACACAGGAGACCATCAAAGATACCAACCCTCAAAAGTCAGGGGTAAAAATAGGAAGGAGGTTGAAAGGAATGGCAATTTTAGGAAAGAAAAAACCAGGAAGATGCATTGTAGTAATGGAGGTATCCCTTTCAAAGACCCTTTCAAAGGGTCATGACCAGGTCCAGAAAAACAGGACTTGAAATATTCTCTTAGTATTTAGCATTTTGGAAGTTACTGGATTTTTCTAGAGCAATTCCAGTGGGTTAACAGGAGCAGAATCCAGTTTTAGAGTGAGTGTGTTTTGACGAAGTAAAAAGATAACTGTAGTGTAAACAATTCTCTCAGTCATCATGGTAGAGGAAGAGAAGGGAGAGAAAATAAATTAGGGATGTTGTACGGTCATATTTACGTAATAAAGATTTGATCTAGTGTGTATAATGAAGACCAAGAGTAAGGAGTGAGACAGGTGAAAGACTCAGAAAACTGGAGAGACAATTGATGGAACAAGGGCCAAGAGGAAATTTAGAGGCTAAGATTCAGGACACAGGTTGAAGGATTAACTGTAGACAAGAGGAATGACATGCTGACAAGCACGAATGGAAGTGGGAATGAAGGAGATAATTGCAGATGAGCTTACAGGTGATGTGCAAGAAGTGAAAGAGGTGTTAATAGCAGGGATACAAGCTGCAAAGGAATTGTAAGAGAGAATAATAATTAATATTTATGGTTCATTTTGCTTTAAAACAGCATCTATCAAATGCTAAAGCATCGTTCTTCAACTTTACAGCTCCAACATTTTCAAAATACGGTGAGGCAATTCTCACGTGTCTCATCTACCCTCTTCAAGTCTTACACACATCAAAGCCTCACTCCTTTTAATTGGTTTTGGAGACATTTAGTAAAAAATTGAAATGCAGTTCCTTACTTCCACATTTATTGTGGTAATTAAAAAGATACAATCTGTTATATTTCAAAATTAAAAGTAAATTTTATATTTCACTGAAAATTGGAAGGCAATGTCATATGGTAGAATTATGAGTTATATTCCTTTGATATTCCTTTTTCAGGATATATTATATTTCAAGATAATTTCACAGTTTTAGATCTTTTTTTATAAACAGGTTGATCAATTACAGAAAGATGAGCAATGGTCTTAAACACAGAAAGAAAACAAATACGCTACTGTAAATAGAAAGCTTTTGTATTTATATAAAACTCAGTGAGCTCATTTCTACAGAGTATGTGGAATATAAAAACTGAAAACATGTTAATCCCTCAATTATATGCAGTACAATTTAAGGAGGGTGAGGAAGAGAGAGTATGGTCACGTTTAGATTAGTTTATACCACTGATCAACAGAATCTGGAAGCAGCAAATTGCCTTTTAGACTTCCATGTGCTGTAGGGTAGATATTAACCATGCTTCTTGATTCACAAATGAGAATTGGTTTTAATCCCATCCATCTTCCAGGTAGGATGCATCTATTGGTTTATTGGTATGCAGTCCTTGAAAGAGTTACCCAACTGGGGAAAAGCAGTACTCCTCTAATAGAGGAGATCCCAGATTTGGAGGCCAGAGATCTGCATCTGTAACTTTGGACAAGTTACCTGATGATTCTATTCTGGGTCTTTATTTTCTTATCTGTAAATTATAGATACTACTTAATGCCTACCTTGCAGCATTATTCATATTCAAAGTAATGAATATATAGTGTCCAACACAGACAGGATACATTACAAAGGGGGGTGCTCAATGAATGTTTCTTAATAATTACTGTCTCAGAAAAAGGTTGCAGATCCATGGATTTAGAAAGAATTGTGTCAGAAAGGGATTAAGTCCCAGAGAATTTTCTGGTGGTTAATCACTGCCCCTTAAAGTGATTGCAGAGTTCCAGAGACTTTCGGATAGATCATTGTCCTGCTGGAATAACACATCCCTTTGCTGAAAATTTAGAATTATGCTTATTTAAGTTATAGGTGCTATATACATTTCTATTAAATAATTTACACAAAACTACATGTGGCATTGTTTTTCAATATCCAAATCTTAATATATATTTTTATTGTGCAAATATATAGACTCTGGCTGTGGTAATCATGAAGAGCAAAATGGTACACACTTTTAAAAAGTTGTGTATTTTTTAGATTTCATAGTTTCACTATGGGCACATTTCAGTTACTATGGTTTAGTTAAATAACACAGTTGTCCAGAGAACATGGTCCAAATTTTAGTTAACATGATATATTAACTGTGAATAATTATATAAAGTACATTGCTGCTAGCTATCCCATTCACAGATCACTGCATAAAGATAGGCATCATGATCAGTTATAAGTCACATCACTTCGTTGAAAGTATGATGGTGACTGGTAATGTCACTTCTGTTGTTCAATTCATGCACAGACAGGAAAATGTGTAGTTGTGTTGCCTCTTTATTTCACAGTGATAAACTCTTGTGATATTTTATAAAAATGGATAGTTGAAGTGGGAAAACGACCAAAAACATGAAAGAGCAGCATAGAAACAAAATGGTAAATATGAATGTGAAATCTGAATTGAACGTAAGGAACTATGGAAGAAATAGTTGCCATTCATGGGACTGTAGGTGTGTAGCCAGAGAACTTAGGGTGATATTTTTTACCACAAATGAGGAAGGTGGTAGCAATGAAAAGGATGAGGATGTCCAAGAGAAAGTGACGCTGGCTGAAACTCACACTAAAGAAAATCTTGGAGATATTTCACAATATTGAAAATGTGAAGGATAAAGTGCTAGAAACTTATCCAAACTCAGAAAGGCATACGGCACTTTTCCAAGGCATAGAAAAGATTCTCATTCCATATTGTGAATTCTACGGTAAGAAGGCAAGCACAGTTCATAGTTTTGCAACAAAACACTTTAATTATCAATGTTTCTAGTGTTTTAAATACTAGCTACTGAGGAAATAATTTGCTATTATTTTTTCATTGCCCTATTCATTTTTAAAAGTGTTTGTTGACAAAATTTTTAACGCCAAGAAAAAAATCGTTGTTTTCCTATTGCTTAAAATTTCTTTGTATCTTTTCAGCTTTTCCTCTCTCACTTTTACAGTCTTGCACTACTGTGCAAAGAAATAACTACTTATCAAACACTAAATGTGATGACCCACCATTTTGTATGGTCTTAGCATTTTGTGAAGTATTTCCATACATAAGGAAATGTATAAAGTATTTTGTTATCACTCATCTAAAGTACTAAGTATAGTTCTTAGTACATAACACTTGATAAATGTCTAATTGGATGCCTTCTTTCTAGCTATATGTATTTTACTCAAAATGTTGAATTCAATCAGTTTATTATTGCTTGACACTTACTGCTGTGTAATAGCAAGAAATCTACACATTTAAGAAGAATGCGTAATAATATGTAGGTCTAAGAGCAGTCAACTCAGTGACCAGGTTCTAGGTCAATATTTCCATTGAATAAAAATCACCAATGCTCAAGAGGGAAATTTGTGTGCAGAGACTCAAACCATTATCAAAACAGGCAATTTCAAAATGGACCAGGAAAGCAACATGAGCGTGATATATAGATATATTTCATACACCTAGGCTATAGGGCTTAGAAACTGTGATTCCTGGGAGATCTAAAGGAGAGAGATACATAATTAATATGAAATGCATCAATGGGTTAATAGCAGGGCTAGAAGATAAAGATTAATGTAGGCCCATTTCTAGAGAAGATGGTAGTAAAACCTTTAACAGAAGGTTGTAGGTACACAAATTCAGTTTTAATCGAATAAATGTAGCTCTTAGTAAACCCTCAAAAACAAATTATAATGCATCCAAAAATCTAATGCTATTTTGAACTTTTTAAAATAAATGTAGTTATTTACCAAAAGTGGTGAATAAAATACTTCAAACTTCGTTAATTGATGCAATTTTTAAAAAAAATTGTGCTTTCTTACAATTGCCTTCCTTTTTTTTAAATCTTTCCTTCTTTTAAATGAAATTTGAATGGTTTTAAAGCATCTAGAATTGCATGGGAATTTCAATAAAACTACTAATGCTAAATATAAACTGAAGATGTTGTACCAGGTTGTTATTACATATAACTTTTATGTCTTAGGTGGTATGTTTCAACCATGATATACTCAAATGTGTATAAAAAACAATTTAATTGAGACATTTAAAGTAGGTTTTGCTTTTTCTTTTTAAAAAAAATTCTCAAACAGACCACGAGAATGTAGGCTATATTATCATAGAGGAAAAAACAATCATATGATTATGCAACATTCAGTATAAAACTTTTGAAATTAAAGCATAAGAAGGCAATACAGAGACTTATACAGACACAGAAGAAAATAATTCCATGAGTCCTGGAGAAAGCCCCTACGATTTTTTTTTTTAATAAATGAAAGGGAAAACAAAGGGGAATAATATTTAAGTTCCTATGGAAGGCCAGATACTTCTAAGCTTTAACTCAGACCAGGGTGGGTATTACTGTTCTCACTTCACTAATGAGTCAGAGAAGATATTTACCTTGTCCAAGGTCCTTCAGTGAGTAAGTAGGAATCTACACCCCAGTTAAAAATCAGGATTCCAAATCCACATTCTTTCTACTGATTCCTGTTGTCTACTAATATATATATATATATATATATATATATATATACACACACAAATATATATATATACACACATATATAAAAATATATATATACATATATATAAACAATCAAGTGTGAGAATTGGTAACATTATTCATAATCTAAAAATAAGACAGCTTGAAAAGATGGAGATGAGCAATATATATGTTTGGACAAGTTGACAACTATAAAAAAATGTAATTGTTGGTGACAGACATATTTGCTAAGTAGGAAGGGGTAGGTGAAAAGTTATTTTCAGAGTTTGGTCAAAGATCTGTAGCTTTTTTTCCAAATGATTCAAAATTGTCACTAAGACAATGCTATGTCACTTTTTTCTTCCAAATATTTTGAAACTAAATGTACGCCAAAACATTTGAGTAATCCCTTCCTCACCTGTATATCATTTTTATTCCAGTACAGTTTTATGAAACTTAATTCATGACTTCAAATTTTTATGTCTTTTTTATTCCTTTCTTCAAACCCATTTTTTCTTGGAACAATGGGTCTTGACTACATAATTCCTACGCTACATATCATTGTAGCTAGTGAAGTCTTAAGTTAGGTTTTACTGAAGGGAACAATACAATTGATAGTGGTGAAGAAAAAGGGAAATTATAACAACACAACAAAAACTCAAGACAAATAATTTACTTGACTTGATAATACTAATGATTCAGTAGTATTGAAAATACTCTTTAAAAATTTATTTTATCTTTTTGCAAACCAACTATTAGCTGAAGGAAGCTTAAAGTAAGCTATAATAATTCTTTGTGATAATACAGGGACACAGTGAAAAATATTCATATGTACCCCTCACATCTTCAAGGCCGGTGACCTTCCAAATGCTTTCCCTATCAAAGCTGTTCCAAAGGAATAAATAATATCATTAATAGAGTTGAATTTCCTTGTCTCTTCCTATGGTTTTCACTGTCTCCTCAATTCATTGTTCAGTAAGGATCTGTGAAGCCAAAAGTATGGAAAAGATGTGCATTCATATATGTAATGTTGTTCATGTTTCATTTGTAGAAGTGTCAAAGAATAACAAATCTAGGATTTTCTTTTTGAGTAAGAAAAAGCTAATGGGGCAAAATAGCACTGAATCCCAGAAGATTACACAACATCGTGAGGATTCTAGCTGTCACTAGTGTAATGTCCTAATTAGTTTTGCTGTAAGAGGTGCAGTGTGAGAGAGCTGGATCTTTACTGAAGACTGTAGCCAACTTACTTCAAGTGTAAAATTTATATTGTCTTAGGTAATAGCATCAGGCAGCAATATGAACACTGGATGTAATTTATGTCACCATTTAGGGGCTATGTGTATTGTGCTAAAGTCATATTAACAACATTCTAGCCATTCTTTACATGACAGCTCCTGTATATATTAATAACAACATTCTAGACACATTATTTTTCCCTTGAAACCCCTCCCCAGCTGCATCTTTCAGAAATTCAGTAAATAAAAATAAGGTTTACAGACATAGAATATTGGCTTTCAACATTAAATGACAGGAAAATCAAAGGATACAGAAATTGAGATGTCTACTCAAGCAATCAATTTACTTTTACAATTTACTTTTTCCCCACATTGCAAGGGGAAATATTGTGTTTTATTAGTTAACTGATGCCTTGATCAAATATAGCAGGAAACAAAATATTAAAATACTTAAATATATTATAAATATATATTTACATGCATATACAGCACACATTATATCTATATTGGTATATACATGAAAATTTCTAGGTATTGCTGACATGACACTGCTAATTCATGTGCTAGATGGAAAAAAAAAGAGGGGGGAGAGAGAGTTATGAGAACCAAATTAAATTTTAATAGATTTTCAAACCAAAGGTCAATTTGTTTAGGAATCCAATTGGTTTTATTTTCGTTTTAAATTTTAGCTCTTCTCAGTGCCTACCTACTATGTTAGGTATTGGGGATACCAAACTGAATGAGTTCAGTTCTTAACTCTTAAAGCCATAGTATGTAATTAGAAGAAATGCTATAACAACAGCCTCGGATGGTTTCATGATATTCATAGAGGCATATAAAACTAATGGTATTTTTTTCAGTGTATTTCTCTTACTTGACTATATAACTACTTTTTAGTATGTCATTATACTTAATGTCTCATAAAGTCATTCATAGGATCTGATTTTCCTTTGTCCTCCATTACTTGTCAGAAGAATTGTTCTGGCAGTGCCTGTGTGGCTCAGTCAGTTAAGTCCATCCAACTCTTGATCTAGGTCTTGATCTCAGGGTGTGAGTTCAAGCCCAGCATTGGGCTCCATGCTGGGTGTGGAGCCTACTTAAAAGAACAAAAGAAGAAGAAGAATTAATGGAACAACTAGAAACAGAGTAGTTATCATGCTTGTAAAGATGTGTGGGTGAGGTTGGGAGGCTGAGGGAACAGAAGGGGGACTGATGGCTGCCTGTGAGGTAAGAGCTGAGAGAGGGGTAGAAGCATCATAGAGGAGAGGGTATGTACGTTCTCTTCTTCCCTTTCTTGCCTCTTGTATGTTTTGACTCTCCCAGTAGTTAGATAAGGTACCACTTCACATTAACTTCTATTAAGTATGCAGCATCCAATTTCTTAAAGATAGAATGACTTCTAAATGGAATTCTCATTTTTTTCTTTAACTGGTAGTTTGTGTAGAAGACAGTAACTAGTGATAATGACTTGAATCTTTCCCTTTTTGACTGAAAGGATCCCTGTCCATCTGAGTAGCATTCTCTCAAAAACATGGCAGCTTTAGAGCACCACTGAGTCCCAGGTCACGTATTCCTTTTTACCCCCTTAGTGCTATTTGGTGGCGGGGGTCGGGGGTGGGGAGGACTAGGCCTATATATACGAATCATACACAAGTAAAAGAGGAGTATTTATCCAAAATAGCCCAAATTGTGTTGCAGTAACAAACTGAATATATCAGTGGCTTATATCAGTGGCTTATATGGCAAAGTTTGATTTCTTACTTTACGTGTCCATTTCGGGTTCAGTTCCACATCACCCCTCTGCTGAGAGCCAAGCTGATAGAGCTGGTTGTCCTGGAAAAGAGAAAATAAAAAATTGGCAAACTATGTGCTATCTCCTAACGCTTCTGTCTAAAAGGACATATATCACTAGGCTCAGTTTGACCAACCAAAACAAGTCACATTGTCCCCTGTGATGTCAAGAAGAAAGTAAAACTGTCCCCAAGGAGAAGCAGCAGATACTAAAAAACGATAATCTGTTGCAGTGGAGATCTTCATAAAAGGTCCTATGTGCACAGATCCTCCATTATTTCTCTAACCTCACTTCCTACTGCTTGTTCATGCTGCTTCTGCCACACTGACTTCCTCCTTTTTCCTCTTCTGCAACAGGGCCTCTGCACAGGTTGCTCCTGTGACCTAGAATACATTCCCCCAAATATCTCCTTCAGGCCTCTGCACCAACCTCACCTTCTGCATGAGGACTTTTCTGACAACCGTAAAGGGAGATGCAACCACTTCCTTGCTTTGTATTTCTGTATTGTCTAGCAGACTATGTAAGCTATTTATATTACTGAATGTCTGGCTCCCTCGCTAGAATGTTAACTGCATGAAAGCGGGATTTTTATGCAAATCTGAGCCATCATCCTCTAAAATAGGGTCTGGAATGAGGTAGACTTGCAGTAATTGGTTATTGCATGAATGAGTTCATAAATGAGTGAGGTGTTTGGTTCTCTCAGTTTTGCTGTTGTCCTGTCAGCTTAGCTGTCTTTTGCTGAAAACGAACTTTGAGATCCTCTGCTCTTCCCAACCTGGACTTCTTTCTCCCCCCAAACTTGATTTCTCCTCATCTACGTGAGACATTTTTGAGTCAAGGCAATATGGAGAACAAGTGATAAATTGGCTGGTGTTTTTCAAAGTCTTTGCTGGTGAAATAGTAAGTGATTCTAGGAGAGTTATTTCAGTCATTTGAGTCTTAAGAAATGTGGCATAATGAAAAAAGTATGACATTTATAATCAAGATATAGAATGTAAATCCCAGTCTTAACTCTTGCCAGTTTTGTTATCTTAGCAAGGTAATTTTGGTTTGGTTAAATTCAGCCTTATCTGCCTTTTTTTTTTTTTTTTTTTAATTAGGCAAGGAAAATCATCTCTTCCAGTTACTAAGTTCTTGGCCTAAACTTCCAAACCCTCCTCTGTGTATTCTGGGCTGGGCTCTTCGCTGGGTAGATACCTATTAGGTTCTAACAACAGAGAACACTAGAGGGAGACCATGAGCCTGGAGGGAGAGGAAGGACCAGCTCCCTCCCCCAACTTCCGGTGGGCTTCCAGTCAGCCTGCAGTTCCTCTGAGTCATGCCCGCAGGGCTTCTTCACCCTGACAGCAGCCATTCCTTCCAGTAACTGCCTTTGAATCCTGTTTGGCATTTTCCCAGCCTTTGCAGAACCAGCTTCATGCTGCCTCTCCCTGCTCTAGACACAAGCACCAGTCAGAGCTGCCACCTCTGACATCTGGGTCGCTGCCCCACAGGGTCCCTCTTCGCAGACTGGATCCAGCAGTCTCCTCAGGGACAGAATTTCAGCTTCACAGGTCTCCTTCTCTAGGCTCCTGAATTGTCACAGTTGCTACCTATTGTCTTGTTCCCTCAGCCCTGAGGGCTTGGTAAAGTAGCTACCTTTGTAAAATCTTGAGTTCTCTTTTTACACTTTCCAGTAGTTAACAGCTTTACACCGAGTTGAATCTTCCCATTAAATTCTCTCCTGTTTTCTGTCCCCTAACATGATCCCGACTGATACACTACCTGTCCTATCAAAGTCATAGGGTTATTGTGAGATAAGATGAGATCATGTCTAGGAAAACACCGTGTACAACTCAGTCTTGTCTGAAAAATGAAGTGACAATATCAGAGTCCGCCATGCGGTGCTGGCAGCATGCTTCTCTCTGACAGCTTCCACAAAATGACATATAATCAAATAGCAAGTCCAAGAGTTAAAAATATTTAAGTTATCAAATAATAATCCCACTCACTCATCTGTGTGAAGCAGAGGAAACAAAATGAGACTGGCTGTTGCTGGCGCTCCTGCGCCCACGGGAGGAAGAGCTGCGCAGTCCCAAGTAGAGGGCACGTTGTTGAATAGAACACATTAATCAGTGTCTGGGGCTTGAAAAGGTAAAAATAGATCTGTGGCTACATTTCAGGCTGGAGCTACAGGGAGCTGGATTGTGGAGTGAATTATTCTGGAGGTGCTGTGCTGGGAACAGAGACAAGGCATTGAAGTAAGTGACATAACAGGAAGAGAAAGAGATGGTGGAATTGGAATGAGTTGGAGCAAATCTCTACAAAAGCAAGGCAATCTCATATTCTAGTTTATTTTTAAAAATATTTTATTTATTTACTCAACACAGAGAGAGAGCACACAAGCAGGGAGAGGGGCAAAGGGAGAGGGAGAAGCAAGCTTGCCCCTGAGCAAGGAGCCCATGTGGGACTCGATCCTAGGACCCCAGGATCATGACCTGAGCTGAAGGCAGGTGCTTAACCCACTGAGCCACCCAGGCGCCCCTCATATTCTAGTTCAATTGATTTGTGCCGCTGCCCCTGCCTAACAAAAGAACAAGAAAATAAAAGACCCTGCAAACACTACCTTTAGTGAAGTCAGTTGTATGCCTGTACCTTGTATGAATGGTTCTAAGTGTTGTCATGTCTGTTTGGAAATCAAGATAAAGTGGCTGAAGGTCAGTACAGAGAAGACAGTATTACCCAGAAGAGGTGGAAGCTCAGGCAGTGAAAATCCTAAGGAGGAAGGAGCTGTGGGCTAAAAAGGACCAACTAGAATTTAAGGTTCGTGAAAAGATAGTAGAAACTGCTACCACCCCAGAGCTGGGGTGTGGAAAGAAGCTGCCATCAGGGATGAGGCTTGTGGAGTCATATGCATCTCTCATCCGGCACGACAGACATACATAAGGGAGAATTGCAAAGATCCATGACATCTTATCAGTCAAATATAGAGGAGCCTCCTCTGAATTCCCAAACATGCCTCTATCCCAGTCATCTCTTGAGGAAGTCCTCGTAAAGATCCAGCTTTGAAGGAAGGAAGGAAGGAAGGAAGGAAGGAAGGAAGGAAGGAAGGAAAGAAAGAAAGAAAGAAAGAAAGAAAGAAAGAAAGAAAGAGAAAAGAGAAGAAAGAGAGAGGGAGGAAGGCAGGAAGGCAGGAAGGCAGAAAAAGAAAGAGAAAGAAAGGAAAGAAAGAGAAAGAAAGAAAGAAAGAAAGAAAGAAAGAAAGAAAGAAAATTCAACTTTCTTTTTTTTTTAAAGATTTTATTTATTTATTTGAGAGAGAGAGAGAGAGAGCCAGCGAGAGAAGGAACACAAGCAGGGGGAGTGGGAGAGGAAGAAGCAGGCTCCCAGCGGAGGAGCCCAATGTAGGGCTCGTTCCCAGAATGCCAGGATCACGCCCTGAGCCGAAGGCAGACGCTGAACGACTGAGCCACCCAGGTGCCCCGACAATTCAACTTTCTAATAACTTTATCATTTGCAAGTAGAAAATGAATTTGTGGGCCATCTCTGGCTCTTGACAACTGCCCAAACAAACTCTGTTCTAGATCCTGTCAATGAAAGTTCAGAATGTATAAATGCCAAGAAGACATAGACTACAACCAGGTTATAAGGTTCTCTTGCATGATCCTAAATCACACATGGTAACATGGAGTAGATTATTTTAACAAGAACAATAAGCATTTTACACCTGTATGACACTGCAGTTTGCTAAATTCATGATCAGTGCCATGTATGGAAAACAGACCAGGTAAAAACTTCTGTGATCTCTGGTGGAAATCAAGATTCAGGAAGGTAAGTGAGGGCCTGACATTCTATATATACTTACTACCAAAACTGAAATTCTCAAAGCAATAGGAGAAATACTCAGAATTTGGTTTCAGAAAAACCCTGTTTCTCTATTAATGGTCTCCATAATCTTGGGAATGTCTCTAAAGTTACATGTCCTGAGTTTCTTCATGAGTCAAGTGATAAATTCTACTAATAGCAGAGTTAGTATAACATAGTGGTTGACTTACAGACATTAAAAAAAACAGCTAGATTTTTTTCTCTTGCCTCTTCCATTTATTATCATGTGATCTTGAATAAGTTACATAATCTTTGAGCTTCATTTTTCTCAACTGCAGAGTACAGAAGATTAAAATCATACCTACTGTCTTGGTTTGTTGGTGAGAATTAATGTCAGTGTATGTAAACTCTTACTGTAGTGGCTGGAACATAGTAAGCATAGAATAAATGAGTAACTATTATCAGATTTAGTATTACCTGAAAAGACTGTTGTCCAGAGTAAATATGGTAACGTACATGAAACACCTAGGGTCGTGCCTCGTGCTCGTTCGCTAAACAAGGTGTAATTAGGCTTCTTGGGATATTTGGAATATTAGCAGGGGGTTCATTTGGCTTTCACTATTTCTGAGTAAGAGATAATATTTCACATCATCTTGTATTTTTGTCCTCTGGGCATATTAAGTCAGAAAAACAGAAGGAAAAGAATACTTCACTAGACATCATGAAATTTGTGTTCAAAAACCAATTCTGTCACTTTTTTAGCTGTGATAGGAGAGTAAGTTAAATTATTTCTCTGCATTGGTAGGGATCCCCAAGACAATACATTTTCATTGAGTCTTGATCTTGTTTTCCTCAAGCAAATACCAATTTGTAACTTAATTCAGTCACCAGATTGTCTGTTTTAATAATTAAAGTCCATAGAACTTAACTTTAAGCAGAGTAAAATAATTTTGTTATAGCGAAGTACACTGAATTTAGATACTAAGACAGTGGTCGAAAAGTAAATTTGTGGTTGGATTTAAGGGATAGAGTTTGAAAGGATTCCTGGTTTGTTTGTGTATTAGTGTCCTAGCCCACAGCTGCCTGAATACATTTAATGAGAGCCATGAGGATTCCCCTTTAGAATCTCTGAAGAGATGGTTCTGAGACCTTCTTTCCAGAGTAGCTTTGGGGGAGAGGATACAGACTCTAGTGCCTGCTATTTGGGTTACACCTGCTAGAACCTCAGACAGAGGGTTGTGACTGGGAACTGGAAGAGACAGAGATCTCACTCTGCAGTGACCATGAACTGCTAGGCAGTGGTCTCTAACTTCAGTTAGCTGAGCACATGCCCAGGCTGGGGAGATCTGGAATGTTCTACCTCCTTGCTGCTTTTCACTTCTGCTCTAGCTTCTCAGGAAGTGTCTGCCTGCACAGCTAATTTGACTGTATGTGTTGAAAGAAAGTTTTCTAAACTTGTTACTGCAGGCAGATAACAGGAGAATGGGGAAATAAATGATGAAAACAAACTTCAAATTATCAGTGCTTTTGAAAGGTGTGTTGGTATCCATGCCGGGCAGGGGGCGACCCACATAGAGCCTCAGACAGTGGGGCCACCACTCGGCAGCAAAGCTTCTTCTCGTTAGTACACAAGGCTCCTCTTAGAGTGGAGTTGAGAACTGCCACACCCCATCTGGCCATTCCTAGCTGCTAGCATGGGTACATTCCCACACCTCAGTTTTCTCCTGTGTAAGGAGGAGTGACAGTGGAATTAAATGAGAGGTTTTCTGTAAAGAGGTCAATTTTATTGACTTAAGGAAAGATTTTGATGAGACAGAGAAGCCAGGACAGTGGAAGCTATTAAGGCGGATTTGGGTTTTGTGGTGTCAGAAGTTTATACAGGGTAGGGGTATCCTCCTCCTTAAGAAAAAAGTTCAAAACTTCAAATACAAAAATCAGTACAAAAATTGATTATAATGAGAGAATAAATACAAAATTACAAATTGAAAGGCTCAAATACCAAATGATCACAAATCCCAGAAAATAATAAACATGTTTTTATTGGTAAACTACTTTTTCCTGACAATTTTTTGGGCTGCATTCTCTTTGCATCCTCAACAACAATTTCATAATATCGCTTTCTATAGAGAAAAGAGATAAGTCAGTCATTCCCTAGCATGATTGACCGCAATCTGTTTGAATTATTGATAGTCCAAATTCATAAAACAGGGGACATCACACGTAGACATGTTCACTGTTCCTAGTGCTGCTCTAAGTTTGTGCCCTCCAAACAAGGAAATACTGATAAATTCTACTTTGTCTGATTCCCATAAAAATTATGCTGCTTTCACAATTATATATTTTGCCTTGGAAACTTCTGACAAGAGAGAACTTTCATTTTGATGAGACACCAAAAGTAAATAAATCCTTCACTTAGAATCTTAGATATGTATTCATTGGAAAATTTTTCCGTAGAATAATTTTTGATCTGTGCATTGAAACTGTGGTTCTCCTCCACTAGCCTCATAGCTCCTGTGCTGAGGGTTGCAGACACTTTCTTTTCTCATAAAATCTCTGGTCCTGATACATTATCTCACATTACCGATAGGACCTCAGAAAATTCCTGGAAGTCATTCCTATACAAGGACAGCAACCAATCATGTAACTGTACATGAAAGTGACTGCAAACTATGTCTTCATTCCTATTTGATGAAAGACAATGTATCCAACTCAACTTGCTTATATCTGGATCCTCAGAATGCCCTCAACCACTCCAGTGGCATGGGAATAGAGAAAGTCAAGAGTTGAAAGAGAGAGTAATTAAGCCAAAAGATCTTTTATAAATTTTTCAAAGACATAATTCAATTTAAATACATCCTTACATCCCTCCCAGGCATAAATCCTCCTCTGGGCACTTATAATAATTGCTTCTTAATGTAAAATTTTTATTGAAGATACTTTCCTCCCCCCCCCAATCATAAGTGCTTATCTTGATGAATTTTCATGTGTACACACTCGTATTAGTACTCATATAAAAACCAGAACATACCCGGGCACCCCATAAATGGCTTGCACCTCCTCCTATCACTGTCCCTGACAGGGTTAACCACTTTTCTTGACTTCTAAAATCACAGATCAGGTTTACCTGTTTTTGAACTTTATATAAATAGGTCTATACAATATGCACTCCTGGGTCTGATTTCTTTAGCTCCATATCTTTTTTCTTTTTCTTTTTTCTTTTTTTTTTTTTTTGAGATACTCTTATATCCATGGATGGTGTAATTTCTTCATTTTGTTTGCCATATAACTTTTCACGGTATGCATAGCTGCAATTTATATACTCATTCTGTGATTGCTAGGCTCTTTGGCAGTTTTAGGTTGAGTTTATGACTAATACTGCTCTGCATATTATTTCATATGTCTCTGGGTGTAGAATAAAGTTCTGATTATTACAGGTCAACAGTGATAACTGTTGGACCACAAAGTATTGTTATCCACTTCAGAAAATACTGCCAAACCCTTTCCCAAACTGTTCAACTAATTTGCATGTCTTGGCTGAATCTTGGTAATGTCTTTTTCATTATAGGCATTCTGGAGAGTTTCTTTCTAGGAATACCAAAATATTGTCATTGGCATTTCCATTATGACCATTTCCATCATTTACCACTTTTGGATACCCTCTTTTGTAAAGTGTCTACTTAAGTCTGTTGGCCATGCTTATTTTTTATTGTCTTTTTCTTATATATTCATTACAGCACTTTATATTATGTATGTTCTCAGGTTGGTTACAGTTTTTAAACAAGCATCTAAATGAAGTAAGTTTGAAGTGCATTTGTAAAAACAGTGGAAAGCTATGATATAAAAGGAAAACAAGTGACTGTGTTTAGTGCCATAACCTAGGAGAGCATTTACACTCCCAAATCAGTTTAAATTAATTTTACTCGTAGTTTATAATCATTAAGAAATGTATTGATCACGAAAGATGGTGTAGTGCTCCATAAGACCCTCACTCCAGTTAGAATACTGGGGGCTATATGTTTTCAATTCCCCAGTCCTTGAACCCTTTGAAAGGAACTTACTATGAACACACTGTTATTTTTCTTAAGACAGGGAGGATTGCATTTTTTAAAATTATGATCTTTTCACCCCACACATGTTTCTTAATGAGTTTACTTTATTTGGTCAGGTCTGAAAGAAATTTTCAGTGTGACATTTGCAATGTCTATTATGTTGGCAAATTCATTAAAGTTCCAAAACTAAATCGGGGTCCAGATTTCGTTATAATTTTTTGTTGTTATTGTTCATGCCCTCTAGGAGAGTTCTCGTAGTTGCACAGAATATTAGAATGTTGTCTGGCGTAGTGCTAAAGAAATGAATATTGCCAGAGTGCTAATATTCCTCACGTTTACCACTTTTCTATTTCTTCTTTCTTCTGAATCCTTATTCTACACAATTCAAAAATATTCACTCTAGCAATTAAGTCACTAGACATAATCAAAAGTGAAAGAAGAGACTTTAAACATACTTCTCTCAGGGTAGAATAATTCAAACAGGCTCTCTTTGAAAGCAGAGCATGAGCAGAATGTGGGAGAAGATACACTTGTTTATAGTTCTGGTCTCTGAAAAATTACAAAAGGCAAAAATTGTCAAGGTTTTGCCATAAATGATGAGTCATCAACAATATTGTTATTTTGTTTTCACTAATTTAAAATTCACACACATTTGTCATATCCAAGGATCTCAAAGATAATTTCCAACTAGATTTAAGGGAACCCATGCTGAGAGTATTAAATAAAAGCCACGATTTGGGGAATCATTGCTTTTATGTAGGAAGTGGCATTGCTGGTTTCTTTTTTTATAGTATAAAGCAAAAATTAAACACACACACATACACAGAGACTATAGAAGATGGAAAGATACGATGATTGTAGTTAATTTTTGTCGCATGCTGAGCACTAGAACAAAAACAGTGTCCAGAACTAAACATTGTAAAAATTTAGAATCTGTTTTCCTTCTTTTTAATCTCGTCTGTGAGAAGGTCAGAAGCAAAAGGCATCTGTTAACTGTCCAGGTTGGATTGTCCTAGGCTTCGAACGTGTGTTTTAAATAGAGAATGAATCATTCTGGATGAGCATATTGGTTTTGTAAGTATTTGACTGTTTTGGTACTTCATGCCTGAATGTTTTCCAACTTTCTGTACCATACATGCTTCCCACACATTGAAATGTCTTACAGTTGTATTCAGAGTAAAGGAAACGAGGCAAGGAAGTCTATCTTCCAAAGAGAGCTCTCTATATAGAACATTCAGTTGGCTGTCAAAACAGAAAAAGGCTGCCTGACAAATGTCTAAATATCACAGTGTTTATGTAGGCTCATTGTCTGAGGTTTGTGTTTTACATTTACATTTAAACATGTTTATTATATTTATTGCTCATATAAAGATTTTCTCATTTTAGTTTTAAATGATGTGTATACTTTTTTTTGCAGTTATGAAAAGTCACATTTTATGCGGTAAAGATGAATTAGTTGTCTTTAGTGAAATGGAGTTTTATATATTCAGGAGACAGAAAAATGGATGAAAATAAGAATTTTTATATTATTTGACTCATAGCCTTTAGTAAGACTTGATAGAAACATACAAATATGGCAAAATGTTGTTTGTCTTTTCCAGATTATTATCACAAATATAACTGTTAAATGTCTGTCTTCCACTGCTCCAAATAAAATTAAGTATTGTACTTTTTAAGTCAGTAAACTTTGCTTATAATAGAATTGGGGCTTACAAGATATGCTAGAATCTTCTAAAGGCTTCAGGTGCATTCAAATTCTGCACATCTACAAACTCCAGGGAAAACGTATGAGATAATCAAAGTTAGGTTATGGAGTCCTGTTATCTCTCTTTCTGTGCCCTTTTCATTTCTTTTCTAGAACCCTTTACTTCTTGGATGCCCAGTAATCTATTCCTATGTTAGTCCCGTTCTTCCACGAAGTCCCTATATGATTGTTCAGTTGTTTCAGATAAAGACATAATGATTTTTTTTTCCCATCTTCAGATTTCTTGTGCTATTTGTATTTAAAAAAAAAATTTCTTGGAGAATGTGGTGCTTTGCCCAAAGAAATACAATTTTGATGTCTTATTCCTTCTTTCCTTTTTTCCTTCCTTTCTCCCTTCCTCTCTTCCCTCCACCACAGAAAACTGGGCTCTTGTGTGGGCTAGGGGTACAGACTGTAGGTTGAAGGATCTTAGTAAAGTCTAAGTTGACTTTACTAAGCATTAAAGCATTAAACACAAGGAAGGCTTGTGTTTATCACACTTGATTTGGTGATAATGGCTCAGGCTCTGAACAAGAAAGTAATGCAAGGGGGAGAGGCTTGGGGCTTGTGCGCAGATTCCAGACAGTTTCCGAGAAGACTTCAAACACTGGAGTCAAAGAATGAACACTGTAGATAAAGTTCTCTTGTCCCTATGCTCATAGCATCCAGAGAGAATCCATTGTTATGTTGTCCTAAACAAATTCTTTGGAGGCTGACAGAATTTAAACATATGCACAACTCTCTGTCCAGGCATATATAGTGTGAACAGTTTCTTTCTAGTTTTTAAAGATCCTGACTATATTTGGTTCTTCTAGAAATGATACCTATTCTAGGCATAGAAGAACATTGAGGAGATTCTGAAAAGTTGTCCTGATTCTTCTTTATAGTTCATTTCTGTCGGGGATGGTCGGGGACCTAATCAAAGGACACTTGAAAATCTCAGGTACCTTTCAATTTAAATGAAGTATTTATTTTTTAAAAAAAGGTTTTACTGGTGCAACTTACTTATTTGTTTTTTGTTTCTTCATTCATTTATACATTGAAGTAATATTTACTTCATTTATAGACTAAATGATGGGATACAGTGTTGAACAGACAAATAAGGTCCCCATTCTCATAGAAGGATCTCAACAATGAACAAATAAGTAATTTATACCACTCAGTTCTAACTTTTATTATTTTTTTTCAGTTCTAACTTTTAAAGGAAGTCCTTCATAATTCAAGAGATCTGTTTATCAATAACTGAGGACCTCATCTTTGTCAAAGGGCATATCCAAAATAATATATTCACAAATATTCAATAATATTTTATGAGAGACAATACCAGGTACATCAAAAATTAGAGTTCAGTAAATGCATGTAATTTTAGAAAAGATCAAAGGAAATCATCTGTAGCTTACCCATCTTTTCTTTAATGTAATCAGACATAATATTTAGGAATTTATATCTGTCTATAGATAGCTGAATTAATAATTCAAGATTAAAGGAGACAATTTGAGGGTTTTTTTTAAAATTTATCATGTTTTTGTAAAGACTACCTAATTTTTTTGTAAATTTTTTTTATTATATCATGTTAGTCACCATACAGTACATCCTCTGTTTCTGATGTAAAGTTCGATGATTCATTAGTTGCATATAACACCCAGTGCACCATGCAAAACGTGCCCTCCTTACTACCCATCNGTTTCCGATGTAAAGTTCGATGATTCATTAGTTGCATATAACACCCAGTGCACCATGCAAAACGTGCCCTCCTTACTACCCATCACCGGGCTATCCCATCCCCCCACCCCCCCTCCCCTCTGAGGCCCTCAGTTTGTTTCTCATAGTCCATAGTCTCTCATGTTTCATTCCCCCTTCTGATTACCCCCTCCTTTCTTTATCCCTTTCTTCCCCTACTGATCTTCCTAGTTCTTATGTTTCATAGATGAGATAAATCATATGATAATTGTCTTTCTCTGCTTGACTTATTTCACTTAGCATTATCTCCTCTAGTGTCGTCCATGTTGCAGCAAATATTGAGAACTCGTTCTTTCTGATAGCTGAGTAATATTCCATTGTATATATGGACCACAGCTTCTTAATCCAGTCACCTGTTGAAGGGCATCTCAGCTCCTTCCACAATTTAGCTATTGTGGACAATGCTGTTATGAACATTGGGGTGCATATGGCCCTTCTCTTCACTACGTCTGTCTCTTTGGGGTAAACACCCAGTAGTGCAATGGCTGGGTCATTGGGTAGCTCAATTTTTAACTTTTTAAGGGACCTCCACACTGTTTTCCAAAGGGGCTGTACCAACTTGCATTCCCACCAATGTAGGAGGGATCCCCTTTCTCCACATCCTCTCCAACAATTGTTGTTTCTTGCCTTGTCTATTTTTGCCATTCTAACTGGCATAAGGTGGTATCTTAGTGTGGTTTTGTTTTGAATTTCCCTGATGGCTAATGATTTTGAACATTTTTTCATGTGTCTGTTAGCCATTTGTATGTCCTCATTGGAAAAGTGTCTGTTCATATCTTCTGCCCATTTTTTGATTTCTCTATTTGTTTCTCATGTATTGAGTTTGAGAAGTTCTTTGTAGATCTTGGATACCAGTCCTTTATCTGTAGCGTCATTTGCAAATATCTTCTCCCATTCCGTGGGCTGCCTCTTAGTTTTTTTGACTGTTTTCTTGGCTGTGCAGAAGCTTTTTATCTTGATGAAGTCCCACAAGTTCATTTTATCTTTTGTTTCTCTTGCTTTTGGAGATGTGTCATGAAAAAGGTTGCTTTGGCCGATGTCGTAGAGGTTGCTGCCTATGTTCTCCTCTAGAATTTTGATGGATTCCTGTCTCACATTGAGGTCTTTCATCCATTTGGAGTTTATTTTTGTGTATGGTGTGAGAGAGTGGTCAAGTTTCATTCTTTTGCATGTAGCTGTCCAATTTTCCCAGCACCATTTATTGAAGAGACTGTCTTTTTTCCACCGGATGTTTTTTCCTGCTTTATCAAAGATTAGTTGCCCAAAGAGCCGAGGGTCCATTTCTGGGTTCTCTATTCTGTTCCATTGGTCGATGTGTCTGTTTTTGTGCCAGTACCATGCTGTCTTTGATCACAGCTTTGTAGTACAGCTCGAAATCCGGCATTGTGATGCCCCCAGCTTTGTTTTTCCTTTTCAACATTTCCTTGGTGATTTGGGGCCTTTTCTGGTTCCATACAAATTTAAGGACTATTTGTTCCAGTTGTAAAGACTACCTAATATCTGGAGATTTTTACCTTTTCATGTTATTATATCTAAAAATAAAAGGCTATTATAAAGTCTACATAAAAAGGTATATATCAAAGTATCTCCAAAAAAATTCCAAGTTACTTGTGAATCAAATCAGGATTTTTCATAAGAATGGTGGCAACTTGTGGCAATATTGAATTTTAATGTAGTGTAGTTTCATATCTTATCAGAAAGGTAGGATTCTTTAAGAAAAAGAAAGCTACTCTAAATATCAGGTACATGACATGATTATGTGTTAGGCATTAGACCCTGATATCTTCAAACTTTTTTTTAAAAAGTCTGCTCTACAGAATGCCTCTCTCTACTCTGTCCATTGCCTTCAGGATCTACCTCAAACTTCACTTTAAACCACAGTAATAGGAACAGTGTGACTTTTTAAGAAACACATTTAATGCTTGACCTGTCAGTTCTCAAATGGTAATGTTAAAATTCCCTAATAACTTTAAGAATTTATCAGTTTGTTTTTTTGCTGTTTTTTTCCTATGTACTTTGAAAAGCCTTGTTGGCAGGAACAAACAGAATCAGGATTGCTATGATGTCTTAGTGAGGTTTTTACTTTATCATTAAGTAACAACCCTCTTAAAATCAATGATCATCTTTTTCCTTTAAGTATGTTTTGTATGATAATAATGCTCCTTAGTGTTCTTTGGTTAAATATTGCACAGAAGTATGTGAGTGTATGTGTATGTGCGTGTGTGTGACTATAATCCCTTTGCTTTCCACCTATCTGTGTCAACATTTAGATGTATTTTGTGATGGCAACGTTCTAAAAGTAAGCTGGATTATCTTTTCTAACCCATTGCAGCATCTTTGTCTAACAGGCAAAGTGACCCATTTTTCTCTCTTGTGATTACTGATAGATGCTGACTGATATCTACTACCTTCTTTTAAAATGTTTTCTATTTAGTGTTCATTATATTTGATTTTCTTTCCTTCATTTGGTCTTTTTTAAGGAATTGACTTGAGTATACATTACTCTTTATTTTTCTTCCTTCATGGTTGTGGAATGTATAAGGACAGAATATGTGAATTCTGCTTTATATTTTTACCATATATGTTAGTTAACAGAGTCTAAAACTATTTTGTCTCTAAATTCCTCATGAAAAATAAAAATAAAAATCACTTTAAACACATTTCAATTTACCAATATTTTTCATACTGATGTTTTCTAGTTTTTCAGTTTATTTTGTTGTTGTTGTTGTTACTGTTTGCAGAAGTAGAGGTCCCCATCAGTGTTTATTTGATCTGTCATGTTGCCAGAATTTCCAAACTTTATTTCAAACAACTTAATCGATTATGATCGGGTATAATTGTTCCTGTTGTGTTCTGAACATATTGCTTCAACCCCGTCCCAGCTAAGTAAAGGTGATTCCTGAGTACACACCGTGTCCACTGTGTGGTATGGAATAGAGAGATGGACAAGGGATGAATCATACACTTCCGAAGACTTTCACAAAGTATATATTGGCCTTCTTCATTCCAGATAAACTAATATAAGTATTCCTACCTGCCATATTATAATATCTGTCATGGTTCTGTGCTTATATGATCTTGCTTAGCCAGTATATTTGATTGAGTGGAAAGTGAGCGTAGGGAGTGATGACAGAGTCATAACTTAATGGTCTAGTTCTTCTTCAGGAGGGAGATATTTATATATACTCTTTGAGACAGCTGGAGATGATATACTGCACCCTCAAGCCCTCAACATTTCAGCCAAGTTTTCATCTCTCAAGGAAGAATTCCAGGATAAGCATAACAGCCTGAATGGTCTCACAGCAGGTTGCTGGAGAAAGTGCTCATCACATAGGCTCTAATGATTTTCCTACAAAGTCTCCTCCCCTGCCTCACTGCCAGATGGAAAGTTTACTAGTGCCTCCTCTCCTCTCCTGAGCCAGGCCATGCTTCCTCTGAGAGCTGTATGGCTTAGGCTAGTTGGTTAAATAACAAGCGCTTAATCAACACCTACTGTGTGTGGAGCATTCTGTGTGAGGCTGTTGTTCTCTTACCTGCAAAATCTACTCCCACATCAAAGCCTAGCTTCCATCTCTGCTTCTCTACAGATTCTAATCCATCTTGATATTCTCTATGGAAGTGGTCATCTGAACCATTTTAGTATTTTATTATATGCTTCTTTACTGATATCTAAGTGTAATCCTTAACTTCCCAGTGCAACTATAAGCATAAAAGCTTTATTTTTCTATGGTTATTTATTATAGTTGAAGATTACTTGGTGATTAATTTATTGTTGCTGGAGATACTATTGCTCAAAATGTGTTCCAGAGAATGCTAATCTTTTTTTTTTTTTTTACCAATTGAGTGTATATATATATATATATAAAGTTTTTATTTAAATTCTTATTTTTTTTACCAATTGAGTGTGTGTGTGTATATATATATGTATATATATATAAAGTTTTTATTTAAATTCTAGCTAGTTAACATGCAGTGTAATAGTTTGAGATGTATAATTTAGTGATTCAACACTTATATAACAATCCCCAGTGCTCATCACAACAAGTGTGCTCCTTAATCCTTGTCACCTATTTAACCCATCCCCCCACCCACTTCCCCTTTGGTAACCATCAGTTTGTGTATAGTTAAGAGCCTGTTTCTTGGTTTGCCTCTCTTTTTTTTTCCCCTCTGATCATTTGTTTTGTTTCATAAATTCCACATGTGAGTGAAATAATATGGTACTGGTCTTTCTCTGACTTATTTCACTTAGCATAATACTCTCTGGTTCCATCCACATCATTGCAAACAGCAAGATTGCATTCTTTTTTATGGCCGAGTAATAGTTATTGTGTGTGTGTGTGTGTGTGTGTGTGTGTGTGCTACATTTTCATTATTCATTCATCAGTCAATAGACATTTGGGCTCTTTCCATAATCTTAAGAGATTCTGGGGGAAAAAGGCAGGTGAAGGTGGTTGATACAATAGAATACATTTGGGAGATGCTGCCCACTCTTTCCTTCCTCTTGAAAATACATAATGCAATTTGAAGACGATTAAGACTTTGATAAATCATGTGTTAAAGATAAAATTTTACCTTGGTATTTCCTAAACTTAATTGATTCCTTGTTTAATGCAATGAGATATAATCTTCGAGAATTATATCTAAATTTAGGTATCTGAACTAAGAACTCGGTATTAGAGTTAACAATTTAAATTTGGTTTGGCTTTGCTTTTACAATGGCTGTCAAATACCTGGATATTTTAATTTTTATCTGAGTGTATTTCTAAATGAGAGCTCTCCTCTTCTCACTTTATTGAAAGCTAGTTAACATCCCTTAAAAGCAGTATTCTATGGAATAATTTTGGGGAAGTACATTTCTGTGTTATAGCCAGTGGTTTTACCAATGGTATAATGAAGGTAGATACTACATCTGGGACACAGTGTCTGTTTGGTTCATGGCTTTGGTGATAGGAACTTCCTGGAAGATGTGCAGCAAATCTGTGTAGGTAGGAGGTTAAGTATTCTCACTTAGCCTTAAAGCTATGATGTGAGTGCTCTAAGAAACACAGGTGCAACATCTATCACCTTGATTGGCAGGGTCCCTTCAGTTGATCAGATAATCTCTGTCATAGTCTTTTTCCTCAAAAGAAAGAGACTATCATTTGGTCAAAACTCTCTAATAATAGCTCCTTTACCAGAATCTTTCAATAAATGCAGGTATTAAACCAGTTTCCTTGTCATCAGACTGAAACTCTAAGCAAGTCCACAACATTATTTGGTGACACTGGATACATTCTGTGGAATAATGTACCTGGAAAGTCAGGAGGGAGAAAATCACTCCATTGGTGTTTCTGTGTTAAAGTTTTCAGGTAAATGGCTATAGAGTTCAGGAAGACATTCTGTTAATTGATGCTCTGTCTTACTCCTGATGAGATTAATTATTGATTTTTGCCAGGCTTTTCCATTGTAAAATTTCTACTTTTCCTTTTGAAATTAATAAATATTTTGTGGGGACATACTTTGAGACTATGCAGATATTTTGTTTGTCATCATACTTTTTACCTGCTAATTTTAGCATTCATTAATGACTTCTATCTGAAATGCTTACTACGAAAATATTTACCCAATGGCAAATTTCTGTCATTCCTCCTATATTTATCAATTGGAATTCTGTAAGGAAGAGATGTCCCTCTTACCCCATTTATTTGTTAATGCATTCCAGTTACTATATCAATGTAGACTCATGGATATGTATTTGATGGGCTGATATCCATTGCTTATCATTGCTTAGTGTATTCCTCAAATGTTCTGAGCTTTGGCTGTTGGGAACTTTTTCAGATTGGCTTTTCTGATCCCCATCCACTCTGTTTTCACACTTCCTTACTTTCCAGCACTCAGAAATGTTCCAAACCCATCTTGTACTTCCTCAATAATTTCCTGGCCCTAGAATCAGCCACTTTTTCAAGTGTTTTTTGTTCTTTTGAGAATTATAGAAACCAAGATCTAGGCATATAGTGTTCTCACTACTACTGGGATGTCATTGCTGTTATGCTTTCTGAGTGATTACAGGTAGAAATCATTTGTATGAATAGTAACCCATGTATCTACACGTTGACATCTACTTCTTATCTATTCACATTATTTATAACAAAATCCATGAGTTCCAACTGATATTTCCAATTACAGTCCAATAGCATGAGTTCATTCTAGCTTTCCCTTTTCTTAATTTGTAACTCCTTTCTTTGATTGCAAGAAACCCGAGTCTCATTACCCACAATCTATATCTATAAGATACGTTTACATAAAATAGCTTCAGAATTCCTAATCCATACCCAGTGAAAATCAAATTTACTAACTGGAGCATAATATTTGTGTACAGTTCTTTTTTTTCTTTAGCCTCACAGTATCTTTCAAAATATGTATTTATTTAAGATTTTATTTATTTGAGAGAGAGAGAAAGTGTGAGCAGGGGGAGGGGCAGAGTGAAAGGGACAGTGAGAAACTCAAGCAGACTCAGTGCTCAGTGCAGAGCTTAATGTGGGGCTTGATCTCAAGACCCTGAGATCATGACCTGAGCCTAATCAAGAGTTGGATGTTTAACTGACTGAGCTGCCCAGGCGCCACACCTCAAAATATTTTTTAATGAAGTTACTTAGTCTATTTTTTATTGACCCCTTCAGCGAGGCTATGTTATTCACTTATAATAGGCTTAGGTTCATTTCTTTTTATATTCCATTTTCAGTCCTTCTCCCATATCCAGTTTGAGTTTAATTATTTATTGGTACTTTTTATGAAATACTGCCATGAGTCGGAGATACAGAACCATACATAAAGGTATATTCAGAGAAATTTCTCTGAACTTCATTTCCCTTAGAATTTCACCATTCTTGCCACTTTGTTTGTACCACCCCTGTAGGTAACCCATTTTATTTCATTCTGAATTTTATTATAAATTATATTTTGCACAAATGAGCATATATATTGATATTTTCTTATTTGCTTTTCTTTCTTTAATGAAAAGCTGCATACCTTATTCTTTTGCACATAAAAAATAAATCTTGATAATTACTCCATATCAGTTCGTAGAGATCTTCTTCATTCACTCTTGCAGATGTATTTGGACTATCCAACATTCTTAAGAGTCTGTACATACAAACTGGTGAAATGGCTGATTTTATTCATTGACTGTGATGTCTACCTACATTTGAATCAAAATAAAATGCTGCATGCCTTGCTGCCTGAAATTTTATCTCTTCCTTGGCTTCATGATCAGGAAAACATACCTGTCTCTACACACATGCTCTGGCTAGGGCTTATCACTGCCCTTCTTTCTGTTACTTCTTGCTTGAGTTGGCTTTTGCTTCATCTTGTGATCTCATATTTGAATCTGAGTCATTAGTTTCTGGTTCTCCCATTCGTTGTCTTGCCCCAGGCACCTTTCATCAATATTGCTTTGACCTTGGCAGCACCATGACTCTTCGCTTGTGTCAAGTTCACTATAAACTCCCATGCCATCATGGTTTTGCTTTTACAACTAGACCAACTGACTCTACTCCAGATTCAACTTGTCTGTCTCTGACTTCTCTCGCTCTTAACAAAATACCTGGGATATTTGCAGAATAAGGCTTGGCTGTAAATTTTAGCACATTTTTTTTTCTTAAAAGAGGGTTACTTCTTGTGATTGTATCTTTGCAATGATTTTACTCTATTCATTTAGAACACTGTGAAAGCAGCTCCCTGATGAAATTCATCCATTATGGCAAATGTTTTCACTTCATGGAAAACTACTGAAATGGAAAGTATTTTGAAAATAAATGAAACATAGACTATTTTTGAAAACTGTTCATGGCCAGATTCAGCAAATGTTGATAGCTTGGAAATTCCTGATACTTTAAAGTGGAAAGGGAAAAAAATTACAGTTTTGTGCTAGAAAGTTCTTAGCCTCCTACATCTTACCTCATTTTTACAGATGCAGCAATTAAGACCCTGATTAATTGTTCCAGGAAGTCTAACTCATCTGAAAAAGCATATTTTCCAATTATCCAAATAACCCTGAACACACAAATCAAATGACAGCTCTATGTTTAACTCTCTTGTCACTAAAATGTCATGAGATCCTCTTCATTTCCTCTTTCTGTTGATACACATAACAGTTTAGACATCAGAATTTGAGCTATATGAAAAGCAGGGGAAAGCCATTAGAAGAAATAAGGAGAAGACACGTGCAGTGAATATTTGTGATAAAACAAGTCATTTCATTATCCACATGCAGTTTGAGCCTTTTACTACTTTCTCATCTTCAGCAGAAATCAATTTGACTCTCTTTCACATCAATAGAATATCTTCTAGATGAACCCCTGAGGTGGGTACATAAAGGGTATCTGATTTTTTCATTAATGCAGAGCTATTAAAGCCATAAATAGGGCTTAACAGCGTTCAACATTCATTGCAGAAGGGCTTCTCTAGCAAAGTAGTACACAGAAAAAGGGACAATTTTCCATTAATTCTGGCATTTAAAGGTGAGAGGTGATCTGAAAATTGTACCATGTAAATGTAGGTTCTAAAGATGAAAATGGCACAGTGGTGGTCCTTTTTTTCAGATCAGGTTTAATTTTGGTTGTACTATAAATGCATACACCCATATTTGCTGCTCCAAAAATATACTGTGTATGTTTACTTGTCACAGATGTCTGATGAGTCACTGCACAATATGTTTGAGATAGGTGAAAATGATTTGAACATCTAATGGAATAGCAACTAAAATAAATACAGTATTTTAAAATAAATTGCAGGGGTTAAACATCCTGAAACATTTTAACATTAGCTTTGCCTAGTTGATGAACAAGGTGTTCGCGGTCATCTTTTTTCTCTGTGCTTCTTGTTTGAAATCCTCATCCGAAACAGATTAGATGTTGACTTCTTCTACCAAGTAGTTCCTGAGATACCCTATCTTCTTTCTAAATGCTCCTTTTGTTAAGACAGAGAGTATAGGAGAAGCAATTTTAGTGTGAAAAAATATATGTCCAGGTGAACATACTGACCGCTAAAACCTAGACATTATGTTGGAAGCTGGAAATATAATAGTAAAAAATCATGGTCCTTGCCCTCATAGAACTTACAGCCTGTTATTATAGCCCAAGTAAATAAATATGTATATAATTAACTTTAACATGTTGTTAAAAGAGCTATGAGGGGTAGCAGTAGGATGCTAAGAAGACAATTAGTAGGGGAAGTGGTCAATTTCTGCACATAGATAGTCACGAAAAATGCCTTAAGTGTGAACATATCGCTAGGACTTGAAGTTTGAAGAGGTAACCACATGAAAGGTAGCAAAAGAACATTCCACATAAAGAAAAGAGCTTATCGTGTTAAAAACTCTGAAAGGAGACCCGTGTAGCTCAAGAACAGTAGAGGGAAGGACAAGCAAAAAAAAAAAAAAAAATGGGAGTTGGAAATTGGAGTTCTTAGTGAATAAAATGTATGACAAAAGTAGATGGCATCTAGAAGGATGGGGATTTGTAGTCAGAGATTGGAAGAATAGAGTTTAAGTTTTCAGACATATTGCAGCTCTAGATGACTGCAAAGTATGAGGTGTGACCTAGGGGACACACAGCTGAAGTGGTGATGGTGTGGAAGTTATCAAAAGAGAAGAGATCAAGGGATGTTAAGGGAAGGCTGTTAAAGGGACTGTCCTCAGGGTCTTTGAGACAGGATTAGATATATTATAGAAAGCAAGACTGTGAGGCAGGGGCTCCTTAGGACATTTTTTTAAAAACATATGGGAAGTATACATTTTGTTGTTATACTATATTCAAATCGCTATGCTTAGTACATCTTTACTAATTTCTAAATGGCCAAAACAAACAGCTTATTCAAAACATTGCAGGTTTTTTAGTTTTCTTCACATACATATGGGATAGTGGGCACTTTGTTGCACTTTTAACTGAAACTGTCATTTTTACCTTTAGCAACGACTGGTCTGCCTTGTAGCAAGAACAAATAATTCAGTCTTTAAAATAATCAGAGGTGATGATTCTCAAACTTGCCCCAGTGTAAGAATCACCTAGGATGCTTATTAAAATGCAAACTCCTGGATCTCATTCCAGATTTACTGACTCACAATTTTCTGGAACAGTGTTTGGAAATTTTCGTTTTTAGTAAGTGCCCTAAGTAATTTTTAAGATCAGGCAGGAATGGGAATTGCTGTCATTAGTGGAAACCTGACAGGCTATGAATAAGGAAATATGAAATACAGGCCCATCTCTCTGCTAACCAGCTTTTGATCCAATTACTAAATCTTCTTTGGGTTTCCGTTTCCTCTTCTAAAAAATGATTATTTTGAGATCCTTCCATATAAAATTTCCCTACCATTAACATTTCTATGTTACGTATGGTCTGTGTAAGATTTTTCCTATATACACTGAATTAATAATTAAAATCCTATAAAACCCTTCAGGCAACATTGAAACAAAAACACTCAGCAGATTGCACAAATTACAAATCATTTGCCAAAGAGTCCTTGAAATTGATGAGATATCATTTTTCTCATATTTCTACTTTCTTTAAGTGCTGGCCACTTTACCATACCTTTCTGGAAATAATACTAGAGATTTTCAAACTCTTCTTTTGAATCTCCTTAAAAGTTTCCATTGAAATACTAATCTAAAGAAAAAAACAATTCAGTTGAAATTAACATTCTTACACTCAAAATGTATTTTTTAAAATAGCAATTGCTATGTCAAAGGAAACAACAGGCAGCAAAAAATTAAAAATATAATTTTTAATAACATTTTCTATTAAAACATGTTTTATGTTTTAGATTTCAAAGCCATTTTTGTCATTAGTAGTATAATATAGTACAATTCCTTAGCTATCTGTTAGTGTTTTTAAAGCTGTAAATTGTAACATATTAGTGGATTATAACAGAAAATGTTTCTTCTGAACACAAACACACACATACATGAAAATATCAAGACATCATATAGAGTAGGTTAGATGTTACTTTGTGAAACTTTTATTTCAGTTATATACTTCTATCTGTATACATATTTTTGTATATATTCTGAGATTTTATATAAAATGAATTTCTCATGGTGATCATACTGTATAATGTGTGTTAGTTACTACTATATTTAAATAACATTAATCAGTTTGGGGGTATTAAATAAGACCTGTGAATATTGTGCATGAAAACAGAAGAAAAAGAATATAGCTCAGTCTCCAATGAAATATGAACATGAACTCAGTAAACTCTGTACAGTTTCTTTTATATGTACATTCCACCCACAGGTATTAGTTTCTGCCTTCGGATAACCTTGTAGGAAGACTAGTTAATACTGATGACTGGAACCAAAATCTGATGAAATACACACAACAGTGTTTTAAGAGAAAGTTGGCCTGTTCAGAATCCTATTCAGCCCTATGTTTACTAACTACATTATAGGTAGATTTGAAATGTCAGTGTCCACTATTTGCTGTAAACATCCTGAGGTTAAAGACTGAGTTCTGTTTAAGACAAAATCAGTTTATTTTAGGGGCACCTGGGTGGCGCAGACGTTAAGCGTCTGCCTTTGGCTCAGGGCATGATCCCGGCGTTCTGGGATGGAGCCCCGCATCAGGCTCCTCCACTGGGAGCCTGCTTCTTCCTCTCCCACTTCCCCTGCTTGTGTTCCCCCTCTCTCTGGCTGTCTCTCTCTCAGTCAGATGAATAAAGTCTTTAAAAAAAATCAGTTTATTTTAGTTGGTATAGGAAAAAAAATAAAACCTTGGATTTCAACTGGATTTACTAATTTTCTTTCAATAAGCAGTAATTTTTTTTTAAAGGATTAACTAGAGGACTATATTTAGATGAAAAAAAGACTTGGCTTCTTTGCCATATCTTTTCCTTGAACCTGACACATACAACCATATGACAGATCCAGAACACAGGACAAAAAAGCAAGTTGATGGGCCTTCAGTGACAACATGGAATTTGAAGTTCTAAGAACTAGATGTTCATTGAAAAATTGAACTGCAACTTCCAAGGTCAGAGAGTGACATTTTCATAAATTAATGCTATCAGAAGCTGCTGGAATTTTCACAATTGTCATATTCGAAACCAGCAGAAGTTCCAGTAGAGGTCATATTGATTATGCTGGGAGCAAATCAAAAGACTTCCAATGCATGTAAGGATTTTCTTTGAATGTAGAATAATAAAGCTCAGATAGATTTTTTTTTGGTATAGAGATCAGGTCTTTTTTTTTTTTTCCTAGAAAGAAACATACCTATGTTTATATGTTTAATGCCTCTTTAGTTGCTCTAAAATGTATTTCCCTTTTTGTGTATGTAAGCTTACATTTTTTTGGTAGTTTTCACTTAAACTAGAACATTCAGTTTGATAGGGATAGATTTGAATTAGAACTGTGCAATGGAATAAGAAGTGGTAAAACAGAGGCTGAAGGAAAGAGAGAATTTTCCATTTATTCTGAATATGTATGAACTTCTGAAAAGTTCATACACAGGTGAGCCCTGAACATAGGAATTGATTGGAAATTATTAAATATTTACTTGGCTTTTATCATTTGCCATTAGGCCATACATAAAGAGTATTCTGAAACCATAATAAGGATTAATATTCTAAATATTCTATTAAACATTTCATTATGTGGGAAAAAAAAGATGGGAAAATGAGGACAACTCCTATGAGACATGAGCGAGACACATTTGTGGAAAATGAGGATAGGGAATTTTAATTTGGCTGTAATTTCTCTACTCATGTCTTTATCTACCAGAACTCACATCATCTCACTTAACTCACTTCCCTCCCCTTAAGCCTCTGCAAGATGGATTTTAAAGGAAAAAGTCAATCCCAATTCATCACCACTGATTGGAGCTAAAGGTTCTCTGGCAAGAACGGTCTGAGTCAGAAGTCTCCATCCTTTTTAGAAGCATAACTACTGTCCATTTCTGTAAAATATAAAGCAGTATCTGGAACAAGAAGTTAGAGTTCTGTGTATTGAATGTAAGATTCCACGTGAGCGGGGACCAGTGCTTTCTGACCTGGCCAAGCAAACTCTGCTTGTGGGTAGCTCCCAGCCCTGCCCCAGCCCTGGCCAGGGGGCCTCAGAGTGGTTGCCACAGGGCCTTCAGGCCTGCTAGAGGCCATGGACATGCCTTGTACCTTCTTGGGCAATAGCACTCCACGTACATTGAAATAGAAAAACGGGCGCCTGAATGACGCCGTCGTTAAGCGTCTGCCTTCGGCTCAGGGCGTAATCCTGGCGTTTTGGGATCGAGCCCCGCATCAGGCTCCTCTGCTGGGAGCCTGCTTCTTCCTCTCCCACTCCCCCTGCTTCTGTTCCCTCTCTCGCTGGCTGTTTCTCTCTCTCTGTCAAATAAATAAATAAAATCTTTAAATAAATAAATAAATATATAAAATAAAATAAAATAGAAAAACAAAACAAAAAAACAGACTGAAATGGTAACTACTGAGCTACCATGTAATAAATTAAATTTAAAAATAAGCGCACAAAAAAATCGAACAGTACACTTGTTAGGAATGGAATGTGAAGCGCATCTGCCCTTGCAGGTACTCCCCATGGAGCCCGCTTCTCCCTGTTAGCGTATATAATGTCTGCCCTGATCTTCATTCTGTGGACTTCAATTACTTTATTTTTCTGAATATGAATAGTCTTTTCCCTTAAGTCATATTCCGATGGATAGCTCTGTTCTGACACCCCTTTGTCTGATCCCTAGACAGATGCCTCTTGCTTGTGAGGTGGCTGAGAAAAAAAATTTTTTCAACTCAGAGCTGTTAAAGCAGACAGTGTTCCTTCTCTTGGACTCTCCCCTGAAACCTCTAAATCTCTAAGCAACAATAGGCTCAGCTGACAGTCCTGATCTGAGACATTTAAGAGGATTTTAGAAAAGATTTGGCTTTTGTTTGTTGTTTGTTGATATCTGGAATAAGGGGAGAGTATTATCTCTAGCCTTTCAAACAAAAGGTTTCAGAGCTTGCTTTGAGAGTAGGACTGGCGATTGGGATGCTCCTATCTCATCCCGCTCATTGGCTCATCACTAATGTTACCCTGCAGAGCTTGCCAAATTGTGGTATGTCTCTCAGTAGCAAGTAAATAAAGGGAAGCAAATGACCGATAATTTATCCTGTACTTGTTATAAGTAACTCAAATTGCCTTGAACAAATAAATGTGTTTCTATTATTACCACATGCCATGAAAAGATAAAGGTATATGGAAATAATTATTTTCATTTGCACAGGGAAAATGCATACATCAATGCCTTTGCATTTCATACACACCCACACACGCGTGCACACATGCACACGCACACATACGTATATATATATTTCACTCATTGAAAAACAGTAGGAGATCTAAAACTTAATCGAATGTTTTATGTGAGTCTTCAGGTAGTTCATGAGGTTATGGATCTGGGGAATATATTCAATGATTTATCCCAAGTTAGTTGGAATTCCCAGCACAAAGAGGTATTATTACCCCTTTCACCTAGCTACAGCTAAAGATACCTAGCAACAACCCTCAAACACATCATTTAGGAGTATGCAAACAGTGCTGCCCTTGAAAGGTGAGGACTAGTCACTACTCTTTGCTTCCTCAATTGCTTGTGGAAGAAATTGAAATTAGATCTCCCACATATTAGTAGGGGGAGCTTAGAGCATTGTTTTGAGAAAGTTTTAAAGACTTAGTGCAAATCCAATCTTAGCAGGAAAGAATAGGGTAAATGGTGATATTTGCACAGGTATCAGAGAGGGAGGGAGTGGCCGTCCTTGTGCCACATATTTGTCAACTCACTGCTTATCCATTTTAATCATTCAGCCATCTATCCATCTCTTAAAATAGCCTATTGAACTTCACCCATATGAACTTCTGGGCTATATCCTAGGAAATCAGAATCTATGCGCTAGAGCCAAAATGTCCTCAAGAAAAATTACAACCTAATATTTTATAGTACCAGCCTCTAAATTTCTTCCTCCCCTATGTGGCCCTCAGTTCAGATGCACACATTTTAGATAATCTCTTTCCATTCTATTATTCTCTTTTGAGGAACACACTTTTCTACCACTTCTTATTCTTTGCTTCTACACAATCTCATGCAAATATTTTTCTCTTGGTGTAAATAATTACTGGTGAACTTGATATAGTTTCCATGTAACTATAAGTGGTGACTGACTAAGCTAACTAAAGGCATTGAGTATAGGTGCTTCTTTGTCTAAAATGGGCTAAACCATATCCAGAACATTCATCAAGGGATTGAGGCTGGGAGACTGGTTCCTTGTCCAGTATATAAGAGGACAGCAACATCAGAGAGGAGATTGAGGAGTATGAATTTCTTTGAAGAGTCTACCAGACAGTGTTTTCCCATGTTCCTCGCTCCCCACATATTCCAAGTATAAGTACCTCAAAAGAACTACAGATAAATAGTGTGAGTAGCCCACAGAATGGAGACTGACATTCGGCCTGAAGCAGAATGCCCTCTGAACTGCAGAAACTCATATCCTTATGCTTCCACAAGATGGAGTGTGATGAAAGCAGCCTTGAGACTTGGTGTTGGTGGGACACTGTTGCTTGGAAATATCTGAAGGTTAGAGGTTAGCTGAGGAAGACTTTCATGATAGAGAAGAATGACAAGTGGGAGTGACTGACACTTCCTGAATTTGGATTAATGGGAAGCAAGGAATATAACTGGCTTTAGCCTTCTCCAAAGGACTTCTCCAAAAGGAGTACCTGTAGGATACCACCAGAGCAAGGAGTAGGGAGTCCCTAGAGGTGAAGTGAAGAAAAGGGAATGATTTGTGCCAGAGGATCAATGCGGGATGTTCAAAAACCTGTAACGGTGCTCTGTGGGAGCAAAGGCCTGCATGCAGGCATCCGCCGTCAGAGTACCCTGTGCCAGAAAATGGCAGCACCAGCTACCTATGACTTTTCTTCCCTTTCCTCCAACCCCGCTTTAACCTTGTCTCCGTTCTTGTCCCAAAGGAGCTAGAAATAGCAGCTAGAGAAGGGAGAGCAGGTGAAGCATGGAAGAAACTAAACATGGTTTTCACCTTCCTTTCCCATTGCAGACTGGTTAACCCAGATCTGGGGCATCGGCAGTGATGCTGCTGTGAGGAGATGAGAAGCTATGAGCTGGGTGAGCATTGGAAGTTTTAAGTTATATTGCAATGGACTTTTTAATATCTGAAAATGAGGACTGTTCATGAACGCTTGGAAGTCATTGCAAATTAATGGTTCTCCTTGAGATATTTTCCAAGGGAATGGAAGGAATAGCTGACAGAATGGGTTTGAGGGGCAGTGGTAGGAGAAAATTAAATTGCTTGTCTTTTGCACCCTTCTGAAAATAGCTTGTGAATAACTTGGTTCTAATTAGAAATTATTCCCAAACTCCTATTACTACCTTCAATGATGTGTACATAACTGGAGAACTTAGATTGAGACAGAATCAGTATCTTAGGCTACATATACTCAACAATAAAATGGCCCTGTGTGTACAAGATTGATGAGAAAACTCTTTTCATTGGCATGAAATCAAACATATAGAAAATGCTGGAAATACTTGAAGAGGTCTCTTGGTTATCTTTTCTATTATCAATTTCTACATCGCTTTCCGAAGGTTGAGACCAGTAGTCAGAGTAAGAAGTGGGATATACTAATTGCTCCAACAGACCTTTCTATGTTCTATATCTGCTCCATCAGTCATGCTAGCTACTAAGGTACATGTGACCACTGAGAACTTGAAATATTACTAGTATAACTGAGGAATGGTTTTTAATTTTATTTAATTTTAATTCATTTAAACTTGAATAGCTACCCATGGCTAGTGACAGCATGGGTCCAGACTCTTTAAGGGCTTGTACTAAGCTACACACAGCATGAAATGTCACTATTTTAGAAGTGACAAAGACAGTTCCCAGCCATTTCCCACCTTAAAAAATTTATGTTGGGGGCGCCTGGGTTGCTCAGTTGGTTAAGGGTATGACTCTTGATCTCAGCTCGGGTCTTGATCTCAGGGTTGTGAGTTTGAGCCCCATGTTGGGCTCCACACTGGGCATGGAGCCTATTTAAAAAAAAAAAAAAAGTCTATTTTGGACTCTTATTTTGGTCAAATATCCTGTGCAGGTATCTTTTGCTCTTATCTACATACTTTCTGTTAATCTAAAATGTTTTTGCCTTCTTTTATTAATCCGGCTAGTGCTTTTATAATATTTGAAGAAAGGAGGGTATTTCCCCACTGTAGAAAGCATCCTAATTAAGACAGATAAGTCATGGAGCTTTTGTTTATGTCACAATTTTCCCTGTAGCTAGAATTAAATGATGCTGTCAAAGGGCAATGCTAGTGTTTGATGGCTTTTAATATTTTTGTCCATATCAAAAGGCTGAATAAATGCAATCGATATCCCCAATTTCTAACTCTGTAGTAATTATTCCAATAAAGAGATATTCATGCTACCAAGCATCAATACATGTTCTTCATTGCCCTAATAAATCTGCTCCTAGAAAATAAACCATGTTGCACTTTAGAGAGAATATTAGCAAACACCAAGCTCAGAATGTTATTAACCAAAGTCTTCAGCACATGGGGCTTACAAAATATGGATTTTTAAAACCCAAACACTTAATGAGAACTATCAAGAAAGAAGAATCATATCTGCAAAGGGGCAGCATTTTATATTTAGGGTGGCTCCTTTGGCAAATAACCCAAATGAGGATTTTTAAATAGCACTGGCTATTCAGAACTCATTCTATAAATGGCTATCTCAAAAAATAAAACAACTACAAAATAATAATATCAACTGTTATGAGAACTCCTTGCTGGCCGACTCTATTTTAAGATATTCACAGATCTTCACAGGAATCCCATGAGTTAGATACTGTCTTATTCCTCATTGTATGAGGAAGCTGTGGCTTTGAGGAAACTGTGCTGTTAGGAGGCTGTCCAAGGCCAATAATCTGGGGTGGGAGAGTTGTAATATTTATCAAATCCAGGTATGTCTTACTCCAAAACCCATACCTCTTATTTATTACATATTTAAAAATCTACGTATAAAGACCCACTATATATTTTTTAAAATATTTATTTGAGAGAGATAGAGCACAGGGAAGGGGCAGAGAATCTTAAGCAAACTCCCCGCTGAACACGGATCTGAGCTGAAAAAGGGTCGGGTGCTCCATCAGCTGAGCCACCCAAGCACCCCAAGACCCACAATATATTAAGACAAGTCATTAACAAGGCAGTGACAACCTTCTTCTTGTTCCAGTCTGAATAATTCCACCATGCTACAAACTTTTCTTTGTGAGTTTCTATTAGCTCAGTCTGCTAGACATATAGGTTAACTTTATTAATTATTAAATGGTTAGCAGTTTTACTTGGTAAAATCTTCAAAATTACATAAGTAAGGCATAAATTCTTTCAACATCCTAGTCATTCAAGAAATATTTGTATCACTCACTCACTTACACTCTCCCTATCTCTCCCATTCTCCTTCCCTCTCTCTGTAATTATATATCAGTCTCTCTCTCTATATATAGATATATTTAGGAACTCAAATCCTGTTTGCAGATCCACTTGCACAAGAAATGCTAACACAGGGAAGGATCTCAGCATCAAATTAGTGGAACAGGGTTTACTTTATCAATGTTTAAAAGAGGGAAAAAATACTTTGAATTCAGGGGAACTAAGACAAATGATATGAATATAAACTCATGTATTAATAGTAGAGTATGAACTATGTCTTGGTGTATTCTTTATAATTCAGATATGTGAGGAGAGAAAAAAAAAAGGGTACTGTATAAACAACAGGAAATTATTTTCCATAGTTCTGGAAGCTGGGAAATCCAAGATCAAAGTGCTGGTTCATCCAGTTCCCTGATGAGGAATCTCTTCTTGGCTTGCAGATGACCACCTTCTGGCTGTATACTCATATGGCAAAGAGAGAGAGAGCGAGAGAGCGAGAGAGAGCGAGAGCGAGAGCGAGAGCGAGAGCGAGAGCGAGAGCGAGAGAGAGAGAGAGAGAGAGAGATAAGTTTTCTGATGGCTTTTCCTCTATGGGCACTTATCCCACCAGGAGAACCTCACCTTCATAACCTCCTCTAAACCTAATTACCTCCTAAAGGCTCATTCCAAAAACTGTCACATTACTAATTAGTGCTTCAACATAGGAATTTTGGGAGGACACAGTTCAGTCCACAGAAGGTACATTGTAACAAAACTCCAGGGCAGAAGTGCTTAGCGACTCTTGGTAAGAGAGTGAATAGACCAGCAGGCTAAGAATGGAAGGTAGAGATACCAGATTGCTATAACTTCCAGACTACAGAGTTCAACATTGTTATATAATTGAACTTAATTAAGTTGTTAACCAAAACTCATTTCATGAGATATTATAGGATGTTTTAAGGAGAGAAAGAGCAGAAAGATTTTTGATATAGGATGACTTGTCCCAGTGTAAATGTGCCATAAATTACCTTACTGTATGACTCATTTTATAAGAAATGTGATTCAAAATGGAGAAATGAGAGTCAAATGAGTAGAGTATGACAATAAAAGATCTTAGAAATCAACTAGGGATAGAGGAAACAAACTGTATATATCATAGGTCCTTTTTCTCAAGCAAGCACTTAGAAATGTATAACAGCTACCATGTATGGAAAGAAAAAAAAATTTGGAGGATGGGAGAAAGGAGGCAATTAACTCAACAGCAGTCAGTCAGAGTTGGTTTTGAGAAATACTAAAATAGATGCATGACTTGTAAGGAAAAAGCAGTGCCACTCCAATTTGCTGACCCGGCTTTTCTCAACTACAGAATTTAAAAAATGTTGGTTTAAAGCATTGTATTCAGAAGGACAGCGATTATAACTTCATCTGTTTATCTTTTTTCTTACCTAAGACAGGAGGGAGAATACTTTTTTTAAAATTAATGTTGTTCAATAATTAGAGCGTAGGCATTGAAAGTATAGAGGAGGAAACAAAACAGCTAAATAAATGAAGTTCTCTTAATAAAAAAAGAAGTTAAAAAAAAGAAGTAGTAGTAGTTACAGGGAAATAGCAAAATCGAGTACTCTAAATGACTTGCTGCCTTTTTCTGCTCTTTTACTCTAAATTTCATAACCTTAGTGAAGTTTAGAGTTTCCTAAATACAATGTACAAATGGCCCTTTGGAGTTTATATTTTATCATTTTATTGTTTTATTTATTTATTTATTTTTTTTTTTTTTTAAAGATTTTATTTATTCGACAGAGATAGAGACAGCCAGCGAGAGAGGGAACACAAGCAGGGGGAGTGGGAGAGGAAGAAGCAGGCTCATAGCAGAGGAGCCTGATGTGGGGCTCGATCCCACAACGCCGGGATCACGCCCTGAGCCGAAGGCAGATGCCTAACCGCTGTGCCACCCAGGCGCCCCTATTGTTTTATTTTATTTTATTTTTTTCTTTAACGGAAAGCAGTCATTGATTTAATTCTAGTCAGGATCCACACTGGGGTCTCTGCCAGCCCCATCCATGGTGGGTGTATTTTATTTTTTTAATTTATGAAACTGTCAAATTTATTAAAGGAGAACTTTTACATCTTTCTCTTGAGTAAGAGTAGCTTAAAGGACAATGCACGTTAAGTCAGGAAAGAGCAATCTATGCCCTTTGAGACTTTTTCCTATTCAGCAAGCAAATAATTCTACTGTTTAGAGACTCCCATTCTTAAAAGCACAGGTGTATATTATATATTTTTTTCTAATTAAAAGCTTATCTAGTTTTCTGTATTCTCTTGAGGATTATTATAGCCCCATATTTCTTCTAAATTTTATCAGTTCCATAATTTTTTCTCTATCAAGGTTTTGTCCATTTTATTTTCATATACATCTTATTTTTGCAATATTTTCATATGGAGACTACTGACAAAAAATGGAAGCATTTTTACTAAGTTTGTGCTGCTATATTTAGAAATAATGTAATGTTCATCTTATGGCATATAATTCTTGACATATTATTTTAAGTATATTTAAATACATGCAAATACAAATCAATAATTTTGGCAATGATCAGTTTAGTAATTGTTATTTCAAATCCTCTTTCAACTTAGAAATTATATCCATTGTTTCTACATCCTATTGGAAAGATTGGTGGAATCTCCATTAACCATAAGGTGAATGTTCACTGCTATGCATAGATAACTTCCATGACCATTATTGATAGCTTTCCTTGGATCATCCCCCTATGTTTGTTTGTTTTTTTTTTTTCCCCTTTCCTGTCCTGTTCTGTTCTTTCCTCTCTTCCTTCTTTTCTGGGACCTTCTTAAAAATATTCTTTCCACCACCATTCTCCCCTATGAGATTCTGGCATCAGCATCTTTTCCTTAATTTGCTTTGCAATAATCCAGTTATTTTATAAGTTGAATCCCTTTAAAATAAGGAATGTGATTCATTCAATGAGTTATACCCACCTGTCACCAGAAATTTTGGAACTTACTTAGTATTCAAAGTTTTTTGAATACTGGAGCACATTTTGAGTTTCATAGGTTTGTGGACCCGCTTGAGCAAAACAACTAATTATAACCTAGTTTCTATAGAGTTACCAACAATTTGCAGAGTGGAGCACTGGTTATTCATAAATTGGGAATTGCCCATATGGTTTTAAGTGATGCCTGTTCCCACTTGAGGTCCTTATGACAGGTACTCAATTCTAATGCTTTATTGAGCTTAGAAGTGTTTAAACCGTATGGTTCTAAATGAAGTAGTTAAAGCTTTTTAACTTGCCCACATGTCTGTCTCAGAACTTACTATTTTATTACTATTATTTGCTTTGAGACTGTCATGTAAGGAGAAAGGTAACCACTGGTGGTTGCGCTGGATTGCAGGGCGAGGCCGGCTGGTTCCTGCAGTGCCCAGGCCTGCACGGAAGCGCCCGGCAGAACCCAGCTGAGGATACACGCTTTCCCCCTCTCTCTGCCAGAGGGCTGAGCAGCAAAGCGCTCCCCGGGGGCATTGTGTGTGAGCTGGCCACAGATCGCAGGCCCAGGGGGGCAGCTCCACCACAGGAGACAAGACACGCCTCAGACCGCGCAAATTCCCGGCCCTCTCTGGCCCCAAGCCAGCAGCCGCCGCCCGCCACCTCTTCTCCTCCTCCGCTGTGGCCCCGGCCGCCCCGCCGGGCCCCGAAGTCGCCCGCGCCTCGGCGCCGGCCCCTCGGCCCACGGCGCTGGCGGCGCGGTTGGGACAGGACCGATGTGGCGCATGCGTGGTGGCGCCACTAGGCGCGGGAGCTGCGGCGGTGGGGACGGCAGTGGGGGCAGCCGCGGGCAGGGCCGCCCTGGCTGGGCTCGTGGGGGTGGCGGCATCGGTGGCGGCGCGGGCTGGCGAGGCCGTGCGGGCGGCGCCCGACAGCAACTGGAGGAGCGGTTCGCCGACCTGGCTGCGAGCCACCTGGAGGCCATCCGCGCGCGGGACGAGCGGGACCGGCAGAACGCGCGGCTGCGCGAAGAGAACGCCCGGCTGCGGCTGGAAAACCGGCGGCTGAAGCGCGAGAACCGCAGTCTCTTCCGTCAGGCCTTACGGCTTCCCGGCGAGGGTGGCGACGGGGCGGTCGCAGAGGTGGCCAGAGCCACCCAGCGCCCCGAGGAGCCCAGCACGAACCGGAGGGCGAGAGGCGGTGGCCTCGAGGACGAGCCAGGCAGCCCCAGGGCCCTGAGGGCCCGGCTCGAGAAGCTGGAGGCCATGTACCGCCGGGCCCTGCTGCAGCTGCACCTAGAGCAGCGGGGGCCGCGCCCGCGTGGCGACAAAGATGAGTCGCCTTTGCGCGCACCCGAGTCGGGCCTGCGCGCCCCGGACCCAGGGCCCCCCAAGCCCTGGCTGTAGCCCGAGGCCGCGGCCGGGGAGAGGCGGGGCCTTGCGCGGCTCCTCCTTCTCCGCTTGCGGCTCCCCACCTAGCAACGCCCTGGGCCCTCCGCCGTGAGACTGGACCGCCGCGCCCTCCGCCTCCAGCCTGGCATTTCCCACGGGCGCTTGGCGTCGGTCGGCTGAGGTTGAGAGCTTGCCAGCCCTCTGGAGCCCCCATAGTGCAGAGCACCTCTCTTGCCCCTGCTGGTTTCCAAGGGTTGAGGCCTAGAAACTAAGGGGCGGGTTTTACAACAGCAAGAAATGGGTGTCTGTCAACATTTCCTAATGCCTGGACTTCTCAGGGTGTTCTGAGGACCTCTTCTATTTTTTTTTCCTGTTTTGGTTCTTCGAGGAATGAATAATGCATTTCGAGTTGGTTGAATTTGTTGTTCATACTTCAGTCCCCTAAAACCTCCAGTCATTATCTCCTATGTGGTCAACATTTGCTTTTATAAGTCGGTATTACTTGGATAGCCTATAAAGCACCACCTTTTTATTAAAAAGGTAATATTTATTACTTAGGAACTCTATGTCTGCCCCCTGCTCTAGTCCTTAAACATCTAATACATACTGATTTGTTTACCCCCAGGAAATTTTTAAAATATCTGCCTATAAGTGATCCTTTAAATTGGTAAATAAATCTGATGCATTAAAAATAACCTAGAAACATCCCACGACTGTTCTTTGAAGTGTTAATTTTTACACGTTTAAGAAATATATATGACATGTATAAGTTTGACATGTTTTAATATCTGACTTTATTCTTTGTAAACTACCATTATCGCTTAATGTAAGTGATCGTTTTGAATAATTAAAGATTAGATAGTCTAAATACCATTTCATTATTTTTATTACATTTTAGGCATTAGAGCATAGTCAGTGCACAGCTGCTTTGCCTTATTTTGTTTAATAATTTTTAAGAAATTATGAATTATTTGTATATCAGAAGTCTCCAAACAGAGTGATTTAAGTCTCAATTGTGGTTTCATTGATTTCAACAGCGAGTGTTCTAAAGTCACTTTTTTGCATTTTATTGAGTAGGCACTTTTGCCGACTAAGTAGTAAAGAGGATACCATTGTACCTCATAAAAATCATGGGTATAATATAGTGTTTAAGTGATGGAAAATATCAGTTGAAGAAAAAAATATAAGTTTTTGCTAGAGCTAGAAATTATTTCATAAATTAGAGTTTTTGTTTTATTTGTGATATATTCCAGAAGTTTCAAATATATTACACATGTTACAAAAAAGGTACCAGGGAAAGTAGTTTTGTGATTTTTCTATTCCTGGGTTTCGAAGACACCTTGTGCGTTTTGCTTAAAGGTAGTTGATATTTAGTTGTAAATATTTAAATCTTCCCCTCTGACCAAAAAATATAGGAAGAATCTTGGTGAGGATAGGTAGGTATATGAAAAGTTTTTCTATCAGCTTTACTTCAGTTTCTAATAGTGAAAGAAATAAAACAGTTTTAGGAGGCAGTAGAATTGAAGAATAGGAAAAAAAGGGATATCAGCCCTACTGCTACTTAACTGTAACTTTGGGTTTACATTAGTTAACCTCTCCAAGCCTTAGTTTTCTCTTCATTAAAATGAGTGCAACCTCTACCTCAAAATATAAAAATTTTATTGAGATGTCATATGTAGAATGCCTGCATCAAAGTAAGTGGTCTATCAATGAGAATAACAATCTAAAATGTGAAAGTCGTAAATGCATATTTTACTGACACTTTGCTTTCTGTATTTTGGTCCTATATGACTTTATATTAGCAGAGAAATATATTCTTTGAATGAGTTGACATTTTTCACTCCTTATAGATAAATAGGGGAGATAAAGCCCTATATAATAAGGGACTAATCCATCAAAATTTGCCACATGTGGCAAAATTGGGCATCTTCAAAGAGCAAGCAAAATATTTAGTTTATGTAATTTTTAAGCACGTTTTGTCTTAAAATCATGTACAATGTAAATATGAAAAAAATTGTAAAGGAATGAGGCATACATACGCAAAAGTGAGGACATCTTTCAAGCATAGTTCCTGAAAAAAAATTCTGAAACCGAAATGTCCCATAAGATGGGTTAAAGCTGATATATATTTCAACTTTGTTGAAATTCTCTGCTGATAACTGATAAAGCATCATGTAATAATATAAAAGATGGTTGTGATATCAAAATATATGCCTGTTAAAGAAGTGGGTAAAGTTGATTTTAGAAAATTTTGATGTAGGATCTATTTTGATCTAAAATAAACTAAAACTTTAGATTATCATACCTCGACATTTTATTTCCATAATTTGTTGTTGTGCAATGAAGAGGGCTTGTAATTTATAGAAATGAGCAATAAAAATATGCCATGTTAGCAAACAAATTTAGTAAGAAGGATTGGAATTTTTAAACACCATTTTTTATGGCTACTATTCACAAAATCATACTGTCTTTGTCTTTTCCTCTATAAAAAATTAGGATATAAGTCAAAGCAATATGGAATGAGTATGTCTGTAGACCACAGAACAAGCTATCCTTTCTAAACTTCTTGAGTATATATATGTATATAATAATTATAACATATTTGAAGAACTACTGGAAAACTTTTTGTCTCTTTTAGTCTTAGTTTTGTCAGTCTACGAGTATTGCCATGATGAAACTAATACCAATTTTTTTAAGTAAATTGAATTATCCGTACATACTAAGTAATTACTAGCATGATTTTGATTCCACTGCCAAAATATCATTCTCTATTTTGCTAAAAGGAACATACTTTCACTGAGAATTTGTCACAAAATCTTCATGAATGAATGACACAATTTATTAATCTTTCTGTTTAGTGATTAATCAATTATAAATTCTCATTTTTTTTTTAAAGATTTTGTTTAATTGACAGACAAAGAGACAACCAGTGAGAGAGGGAACACAAGCACGGGGAGTGGGAGAGGAAGAAGCATCTTTTAAGGGGGTTGTCCACTAAAATCTGTTCTCTCAGTATTCTATAATGATGAAATTATAGCTGGGCAAAAGCTCTACAGCTTGACTATATTTCTCAGCCTCCTTTGAAGTTAAATGGGTTATATGATGAAGTTTTACCAATAGAAAGTGTCCAGGGGAATTTATGTTATTTTCAGATCTGGGCAGAGCTCTTCCAAGTTCTCTTTCTCTTGACCAAATGGGTAAAGCTGGACCTGGAAGTAACCTATTTTTACCATGCACATGAAAAAATGAGCCAGGGTAAGATAGGGGAACATTGTAATATAGACACATTACAGTGACACACCAAAACATGGGTTTCTCATAAACACAATGTTGAGGAAAAGAAGCCAAACACAAAAGAACATAAAATGGACAAAATAACTAAAATCTATATATATTTAGACTTGTTTAAATTAAACAAGAAAAAAAATCAGAAAAGGGCAAAAGGCTTAACAGATCTTTTTAATTGGAGAAAAGCTAAATATCCCAACAAACATATGAAAAGATTTTCAAATTAACAGTAATATTAAACTAAAATTTGGTGTTCTATCTCAAGAGATATTGCATAACTGACTCTGCATTTGCCTAATGGCTAAAGCCGAAAAAAAGAAAGAAAAAATAGAAATCATTCTGAACATCTTCTCCCGTGGTCCTTATATCTAAATGGTTATCAAATTCTTTAATTTTTGCCTCAAAAATTCCTGTCACAGTTTTTCCTTTTTTGTTTATAGTTCTGAGCCCTGGTATCCGAGGACCTTTGGGACTCACTTTTTATAAAGTGAGCATTGAAGAATGCAAATTTATTTTAGTTCAGAAGATACATTGGTGTATGTACTTTTGACTAATAATCTTCAAAACAGGCTAGGCAGGTAAAAAAAAAATCTCAGATTTTCAATTTACATTTATTTTAATCTCATCCTTTTAAAACTTTTTGTGCATGTTTTAGAATGTTCTTAGTATAGTAAATGATACATAAATTTTTGTATGTACTCAAAAATGTTTTACAGATCCCGTACTACACTGGGAATCCCTCAGTTGCAGGATTTCTCATTTATTAGCTTTGGACTTTAATCTCTTTATTACTCAATCTCTTTAGTACACATTTTTTTTTCAAATATAATAATTGAGTAATAAGATATATCCAAATATGTATCATAGTTAGACTTGTTATAAGACTTCAATTAGATATTATATCTGAACTTGGATTTTATGCTTTAAAATCTAACCAAGGGAAAAAAATTATTATTTCTGAATGATAATTTCTTCATGTCCCTTGGTTTTGGGGACATAAGAAAAAAGTCATTGAAATTATTTTAGATTTTTGACTCATGTTATCTTCCCAACTAATTCTTAAGGTTGAGGATTAATTTCTCAGAATTTTGGGAGTGTATATATCTTTTTTTGGTCTTTGATATATTTCAAGGGAGAACTCAGGGGAAATTTGTATCTGTCAAGTATAAGAAAGCTAACAAATTAAGCTAAAAGTCCTAAAGGCTATATTACTGAATGCCTGTGCTTCACAACATCTTCTGAGAAGAATAAAAACACTCCTGTGCCTATAATAAGGCACATCAGTACTACTAATAACTCTAAGACATGAAAATATCTGACTGTGAAGTTGATTATGTACTTAAGCAGAAAGCTGTAATAAAAACTTTTCTGAATCCATTCTCCTTCCATAATGTTTTCCCCCATATTATTGATGCAAATGTTGAGTTTCTTCAAAAAATGCAAAATAATTGGACCTGTGGACTCCTTTCAGCTAAAAAGAATCCTTACCCATTTTTACTAAACCAATATATTTCAATGAAATAAGTTCTATGATTTATTCTTCTGAAACTGAGACTCAGCAGCATAAAAAGAAAGTCAAGTAAAAATAAAATGTCCAAATAGAGCTCCCAGATATCAAACATTTGTCTTCTAGATCCACTTTCCATCCTTCTCCGCCCTGCTCCCTGTCACATTACTAACCTCCCTTGGCCCTTGGGTTCCAGGGTAAGGTTGGCTTCCTGTTAGATCTTGGTTATTGGGAAATACAAGCATGAGATCAGAAGGAGGAAGTAGTGTTAGCTCTGAATTTCCTTTAGGCTCCTTACATTCTTCAACCAAAGGTCACAGCTCCTATAAATTTGCCCTGTCTGCAGGTTCTGATAAAGGCTCTGGCCTCTCGCCACTTCTGGCCAAAGGGTGGTAAAGATCTCCATGACAGGTGTTACTAGCTTCAGGGTACTTCTGTCTCCTAAACTATATCCAAGTTTTCATATATGGCTTTTTATTAAACTATTTTATTAAACTATTACCCACCTTCACTGTGGGGACACAGATTGATTCAATATACAAAAAGCGACTACTAATATTGATATTGATTATATGCTTTAGGTTTAGGGTTTTTTGTTGTGGTGGTCGTAGTGGGGTTTTTGTTGTTTTTTTGTTTGTTTTTGTCTGGTTTTGTTTTTTTGTGGGGTCTGCACTCATGACCCTGAGATAAGATTTGAGCTGAGATCAAGAGTTGGACTCTTAACCAACTGAGCCACCCAGGCACCCCAGCATGCTTTAATTTTTATTATATTTAATGCATTTTGAAGATTCCATTGAGCAAAGGAAATCATCTCAAAATTTGATCTTCAGTTAATTTAGTTTGATGTTTTCTTGATTTAACTAACTAAAAATGCACATATGCAAAATGAATTTTGACAATTAGAAAGATACTAAGTATATATTACCTCTTAATAGGGTTTCCTTTAATTTGTATCTCAAGTCATTCACTATTATTCAACAGATATTTACTATTTTAGAACTCTTTGGCATAAAATCTCTGACCATTGGTAATACAATCTATGAGATCATTTCTTCTTTTGAAATGATTAATATCCAGTAAAGAGATGCAGATATATCATGTTAAATAGGAAGAAGATTCCAAACTAGGACGAAGATTCACATGACATGTTACTTGAGCTGATTCTTAAAAGACAAGTAGAGGATCAGGTAGATGGGTCTCCTGGGATAATTATTTAAGACTAAGGGAAGCTGAGAAAGGGATATGAATAGGGATGTACAGGGAATGTTCTAGGAACAGAGACTGTAATATGAAGTGAAGGTATATAGGATTACTGTAAGTTTGAATAAAATAGACCAGGGTCAAATAGTGGAAAGCCGTAAATTCCAAACCAAATTTAATCTTTAAGTGGAGAAAAATTAAAGTTCTTTGAGCAGATTATTGATTTAGAATTATAAAGTATTTCATGTCAAAATCAGATAAAGTTTTAAGAAAGATTCCGCAAGCAGCAGGTAATCAGAGGACAGGTGAAGCTGGAGTTAGAAAGGCAGGAAAGAAATTAGAGCCATGGTTCGGTTAAGAGGTAATAAGGCTTTAACACAATAAAAACTGTTGGAAAAGAATATGTTTCTTAATTTGTTTTCTCTGAAAGCAGAGCCTGTGACAAGGCAGTTAATTCAGATGACAGAGTCATGGGAGAAACATGTACAGTTATAAGAGAAAAAGACCAAAGAATGAAAGTAAAGAAATGTGTTTTTTTCAAAAAATTGACAAGGCCAAATAAGGAGACTGAAAGAGTAGACTAGAAATGTAAGGAGAAATCTAGGAAATTGTAATTCCTGAAGACCCAGGGAAGACTGATCTGATATAAGAAAGAAGTTAAGCAAGATGTGATAGATTCCAAATAAAAAACGGTTCAATTCTTCATTCATCCTTGTAGCTCTCATCTTTGTAACATAACTTTGCAATTCCACCTGCAAACACATGGAATTTATTTCTCTACCTTGTTGTTACTTGTTTTAGCTAATGGAATACAACCGAAATGATAATATAGTGGTCTTGTGTGTAGGACTCAAGAGACCGTGCATGCTTCTATGCTTTCTTGGAATCCTACTGTTACCATATGAATTCCTCTAATCCCAGCTAACAGCTAGCCAACTTTCCTCAACAAGCCAGTTTCAAAACAACTAGTCAGCTGATCACATAGATGAAAGCAAGTTCTTTACAGCTCAACTCAGCCAGGCCCAAATCAGCAGAACCACTGACAAGTAAATTTGTGATAAACACTTACTGGGTTTTTTAGGTTACTAGGTTTGGGGGTAGCTTATTTTGCATACAAAGATAACTGATACAGAGAGAAAACGTTGCAGGAGCAAGTTTAGAGAAGAATGTTAAGAAGCAAGATGTTAGATTATAAATTGTTGAGGAGTTACCGGAAATTGGGAGTGGCTATTTTTAAATAAATATCTTCTTTAAGAGAACAGAATTGGAAAAGTTGCTGAAGGTATTATTATTTTTATCATGTGTGTAGAATGGATTTGACTATGTTTTAGGGAGATGAGAAAAATCTATTGGAAGGTGAGATGAACAGGCCAATGAAAGAAGATATAATTGAGGTAACATATTCTCAAGAATGGGTGAGCTCAAATGCATGCATGATTAGTACAGTCTAGTAAAGGAATAGATTGTGTTTTTGTTTTTTTTTTTAAAGAGATAAGGAGAAAAGGGCAGGTGATGAGAAAGAATTAGATTGGAACGGGATAGATTGAGTGAGGTCAGGTCTTTTCCGTGAAGCAGTAAAATCATCTGTTGAATCACGCTAGCTGATTTTCTCTCCTAAAAGTAAAGTTTTAAACATTGAAGAAAGATATTTAAAATATAGTCAATTGAGGAAGGAAGCAAAGAATGGTTGAGTGGTTCTGAGTGCTCTGAGAGTGGTTCTGTGAATCTGGATATCAGGAAACACATTAGAAATCATGTTGGACAGGAGGAGGAAATGCAGGCAAGAAATAACTGAAAGATCACGAGAGAAATTTTTTATTTCTAAAGTTGATTTTCACTAAGCAGTCTTATTAGTAAGTCAATTCTGATTATTTCTATTTGTTGTATATCTTGAATTAATCCTGTTATAATAAGTTGGATTAATATAGATTATGCAGGTGCAGAGTTAAAAATTTTACAATTTTGAAGTCTTGGCAATGTGTGTGTGGTGTGGAAGGGAGGGACAATGTAGAGACTTTGCAACCAGGATTGGTGTTGGGAGAAGAGATATAAAATATTAATAAGAAATTAAAGAAAAGAGTGCCCTCTGTTTGCTTATCAGGCTTGACAACAGGATCAACAGAAGTTGATGAGAAAAAGTCCCTGGGTCCTTTGTGTAGAGACAACAAACAATTAATATCTCCAAAATGCCAGTCAGAGAGAGATGTTGATAAAGGCAAAAAGAATGGGGTAAAGGTACATTTATATAAGAAAGGAAGACTGGATTTTTATGGCGACCTCTCAGGATTTCCTTTCTTTGACCTGTAGTCAGAAAAATCAATTGGACTCGAAATCTTTACTTACAGCATAGTAACATCAACTCATAGAATTGTTGAGAAAATCAAATGAGATGAGTGTACATGAAAGTGCATTGGAAATCTAAAACCCCATACAAATGAAAAGGATTTGCTGAAGCCAAAGGCAGCAATATTTAAGCTAACTTTTATTAAAATTGATTTTTAAATGATACAAGGAATAAGTCTTATGTATTGCTTTAAAATAACTGGTTCTGTCTCAAAATGATCAAAACAATTAATCTAAAACATTTGTCATAGGAGATTAGAATAATACCGAGTGTTACATGTTATAAAATTTGTGGATATGCTCTTTAACTCTGTGAATTCAGCAGTCACCTAAGAAACCTGAATTCAATTACTTCTAACTCCACCAGCCTTCTATATCTTACTGCTTCTATTATGCAATGTTTATATGAACTATTTTTCTTATCATTTTTTGTGCCACTTGAAAGTAAGTCCTTCACGATGAGAATTATTTGCTCTGTTGGGCAACATGGATATTGATAGAGCATAAAGCCAGTTGACGCAAATTTTTTGAACATTGATATGTTCCCCTTGTTATCTTAAGTAGAGAAGGAAAGAACATAATTCACCCTGATGGTTTTTACTCTAGTATTATGGAGCTCAGGTCTCTGCGAACATACATAAGAGGTGAGAGATTTAAAAAACGATTCATTATTTTATTAACAAAACTAACATTCACCTATGAAATATATGTTGAGTGCCTGTCAACTAGCACATAGCACAGCACCTGTTGACATCCAAATAGAATCTGGTCACTACCTTACAAAGAAATGAAGGAAGATAAATCTCTTTTTAAAAAATCAACTTAATTTTTTTTCTTTTACTACATTTCTTTTCAATTTAATTCTCCTCATCTCTATAACTTCTCACCAACTCATTTAATTTTAGAGATAATTTAAAAGTGAATATTCCACAAACATAGAAAAATAATATATTTGAAAAATGTTGCTGAGAAAGCTGGTTGCATGTGAAAGAATAAATTGGATGATTTTATCTTACGCCATATACAAAAGTCAACTCAAAAGGGCTTAAAGACTTAAATATAAGATCTGAAAACCTTAAAACTCCTAGAAGAAAATATTGGGGAAAATCATCTTGGCATTGGCCTTGGCAATGACTTCTTGGATATGATACCAAAAGCACAGGCAACAACAGAAAAATAGACAAGTAAGATTACATTAAACTAAAAAGTTTTTACAGATCAAAATAAACCACCCACAAAATGAAAGGGCAACACTATGGAATGGGAGAAAATATTTATGAACAATATACCTGATAAAGGGCTAATATCTAAAATATATAAGGACTTCCTAAACTCAATAGAAAACAGTAAATAAATAAAACAATCTGATTTAAAAAATGGGCAAAGAACTTGAATAGACATTTCTCCAAAGAAGACTACAAATGGCCAATAGATATATTAAAAAGGTGCTCGATAATACTATTCATTAGTGAAATGCAAATGAAAACCACAATGAGATGCCCCCTCACACCTGCTAGGATGGCTATCATGATAGATAAATGATAGATAGATAGATGATAGATAGATATAGATAGATAGATAGATAGATAGATAGATGATAGATAGATAGATAGATAGATAGATAGATAGATAGATAGATATAACAGGTGTTGGTGGAAAAGAACAGGGGACCCTTGTGAAATAATGGTGGAAATGTTATCAACTGGTACAGGCACTATAGAAAACAGTACGACGTTTCCTCAAAAAATAAAAAGTAGAACTACCGTATGATTCAGCAATCCCACTTTGGGTATGTATATCTAAAGAAATTGAAATCATGATGTCAAAGATATATCTGAACTCCCACGTTCATTGCAACATTATTCCCAGTAGTTAAGACATGGAAGCAACCTAAATATTCTCAATGCCTGAATGGATAAAGAAAGTGCAATATGTATCATATTCATATTGGACTATTATTCAGTCTTTAAAAGGACAACATGGATGAACCTGGAGATCATTACAGTAAGTGAAATAAGGCAGATACAGGAGGACAAATACTACATGATACTAATTAGATGTGGAATCTAAAAAGAGTCAAACTCATAGCAGCAGAGAGTAGAATGCTGGTTGCCAGAAGCTGAGGGGGAGGGAAAACAGAGAAATTTCAGTCAAAGTGTACAAAGTCTCAGTTACATATGACTAGTAAATCATAGAGATCTACTATCCAGCATAATGCCTATTGTTAACAGTGCTGTATTGCCTACTTAAAAATTTGCTAAGATGGTAGATCTTATGCTAAGTGTTTCTATCACAAAAAACTGAAGAGGTCAGTAAAAAAAAACTTTTGGGGGAGAGAACTATGTCTACGATGTAGCTTGTGGTGATGGTTTCACAGGTGTATACTTATCTCCAAACTTATCAAGTCGTATACATTAAATATGCATCTTTCTCTATGTCCATCATACCTCAACAAAGTAGTTTCAAAAAAGTCCTTACTCTTAAGATATCAGTGAAGTAACCGAATGTATATTTTTGAAGGGTGACATTACATAAAGTTAGCTCAGGTGTTTGGCTTGATTGTGAGTTCTCTAAGAATAATATCTTATTCATCTTATATCCCCAATAAATACCTAGAATATTATAAGTAATAAATAATTATTTTTGACTTTTGAAAAAAAAAAAAGGTGAAGATTCCCGAACTGAATGGAAACAGGTTCTTTTTCTTTTTCTTTTTCTTTTTTTTTCCAAAAAGGTATTTTGGAAGAAAAGAGATGAGTTTTCCTAAGGATGCATCTAATTGTTTGGCAATAATTTGTGGTCCTTCAAAAATAGGACTAATTATCGTCATGTAGGCAGGGAAACTTAGGTGGCAATTTGTAATTTTTAGCAGCTTTTTACTTGCAGCATTTTAAAGTTGCCACAGCAGGAGGTAAAGTACAAAATCTTGTTTATTTGAATAGAAATATTTAAAATGCTACATTATGGGATCACTGAAATAGAGTTCAGGGGAAATAAATGTATCTGTCCTCTGTTTATGTTATTTAAACTTCATATGTACTCCACATAGTGGTGATTATTTGGTTCTATAATAGGCTCTTAAATGTACATGCATCTTAAATTGATATTCTCGTACAGATAGAGTCTAATACACTGGCCAGTATGGTAGCCCCTAGCCAGAGATGGCTGTTGAGTATTTGACTAGTCTGAATTGAGATGTGCTTTCAGTGTAAAGTTGACACTGGATTTGAAAGACTTAGGAAAAAAAATAAAATAGCGTGTTAATAATTTTTATATTGCATGTTGAAATCATAACACCTTTTGATAAATTGGGTTAAATAAAATATATTAATAAAAATGATTTTATCTATTTCTTTTACTTAATGTGGCTAAAAAAAGTTTCAAAGCATACATGATGCTTACCTTATACTTCTTTTAAATAGTACTGTGTAATAAGCACAGGCTACAGTGTGATTATTTTTGTCCCCTTTAGAACACCATATTAGATTAATAGTGATTTTATAAACCCTCGCTTAAGTTTGTATTCAACTTCTCATTTACTAAAACCATGACCTCCATTTTAAGAGAGCTGTTGATAAACAGCTCAACACTGTCCTGCAGTATATTTTATATATCAAAAACATATGTAACACTGAGTTGCAAAAAGATTTTGCCAAAGCTTATCATAAAATATATTTAAGTTCAATAGTTACAAATAAAGTCAAATAGAAACAAAACAAGATAGAGGAAGAATAGATATTGTTCTGAGATAAAATGTTTAAAGTAATTAATCATTAACTCAAACATTCTTACAAGCGGTAAAAAAACACACAACCACTTCTTGGCCTTATGGTAGAGTAAAATCAAAATTTGGAATCATTCATTATTAGGAACTGAACTTCTTGTAAGGTAGCTTGTAAATCTTTCTGTAGGGTAGCGGGGTATGGGACAGGGAGAAGCAGACAAACCCTGGGAGGTAAGGAAAGTTAGAACGCCTTAACAGGGTATTGCTACCGTATCGAGTTATTGCACTAATGACCCTACATATATGGCCTTAGTTGCACATTTTCCTCTTTGTTCTGAAATAATGGTGACATGAATGGCAGCAGGAGCCCTCTTCATCAAATTCCATACAGTATTTGAAAAACCAGTGGTGAAAAATTTCAACAATACTATGAGTGCCCAATAAATATAAGGATTGATTTAACCAAAACATAACCAAACCAAAGCAAACCAAAAACATAACCACTAGCTTTGGTGGCAGGTTCTGGGGAAGGGGCCCCAGGTACCATGTCCACCCGTGAAGGTGGGAGGAGGATGCCTAGCCCAAGCAGCAAACCAAGCAGATGGGCGCATTCAAGCAGAAGCAGAAAGAGGAGCAGAAGAAACTCGAGGAGCTGAAAGTGAATTCTGTGTGCAGGGAAGGGTCTCCTGGCCACAGGTGGAATTGAGAAGTCTGGCAAAAAGTAAGCTGTTCCTTGTGTTTGAGGAAATGATGATCCTTAATTCCATTCCTGTTTAAACATCTGGATTCCCTGTTATGATATCTGTTGCCACCTAGAGCTAGAATAAAGTGTTGTCTTAGATCTTTTTGTACATTTACAAAATAAACTTTTTTTAAAGAAATAATCATTCATTAAAAAAAAAACATAACTTGAAGTCAATTAAAGGTTAAGCAGTACAAATGGAGAACAGTTTTTTGGCAGTTAAAAAAAAAACCAAAACACCCTGAAAGTCTCTTGAAATGGGTCATGCATGAGAAATTTTAAAAGTTATATACTGGTTTTAGTCAAGTCTGAAAGAGATGTAAAATTGAAGTGAGCAGAGGGAAGCAAGAAGAACGTGGTAGAAATGATATAGGAGAGCTAGGTGAAAGCCAGAACTTCTTGTAAATTCTGAAAAGAAGTTTAGATTTCACTCTAAATGTAATGCCAAGCCATTAATGTTGAGCCCTGGAAATACAGAAAATCATTTTATGTTCTAAAACATCAGTCTGACTGCCCTGGGAGCCAAGGGAGAAATGAGGATAATGCCTTTCTGGACATAGATATGAAGATGTGTTAAAATACTTGCACATAGGAGTGTGAAGTTCAGGGAATAGATCAGGGAGAGAGATGTAATTTTGCACATCAGCGTATAGAGAGTGAGAGAAATCTTCTGGGAATAAATAGAAATAGAAAAAACAAGGGGCCCCAAACTCTGGAATATTTGCGTTTCCCCTGGAGATGCTGAAACCAGAAAAGAAAACATAGAAGAAGCAGCTGGTGGGACAGAACAAAACCAGGAGCATGATGCCTGGGATCATGGAAACCAAGAGCCTGGATCAGGACTGGGGGGATTCTCAAGGGAGCCAGATGTCGCAGATAGGATGAGTAAGAAGAGAACAAAGAGGCAACCATGAGATGTGTCATCCCTGAGGCTCTGGTTGACATTGACAAGAGTGGTCTCAGTAGTGCAGTTCAAGAGGCCACTGGGGAGGTGACAGTGTGGGTCCCAGAGGCACAATTATTAACTTTTCAAGACTTTTCTACTGGAGCAGCACCAACAACAAAAGAAAATGATAACTGCGTGGATACAGGATTAAGATAAAGGGGTTTTTTTTGGTGGTGGTGTTTTGTTTTTGTTTTTTCATGATGAAAATGATACAATAGAGAAGCAAAGATTGATGGTCCTGGAGCAGATGAATAAAGGACCTACATCCTCCACAGGAGTAGACAGGGGCAAGAGGATGGAAGCCAGAACATATATGAAAAGATAGGCCTTAAAAGAAAGTAGGGACACTTCATTCCTTGTCCTAAGAAAGAAAGCAGGTCGTACCTGAAGAGATACAGGTGGGCGGCAGGTTTATTGAAGGCACTCTGGAGGCATTCCTTTCTTTTTCTTAAATTTTCTCAACAAAGCGTAAAGCAAGGTCATCAGCTGAGATGAAAGGAGGGGATTTTTCTTATTACAAAAGGAATAAAGCAGTTGACTCTAATAAAGAGGAGCTGGCTGAACCCGTTTTCAAGGTTGTATTCTACATTTTCCTTCCAAGTAAACGTGCTGCTGTCTCTGCGATTCTAAATGCTGGGAAGATTATCTACAACCCAGATGTCTGATAATTGCATGTCACTTCTTACGCCATGGGGTTTATGAGTGGGTTGTGTAGGCTAGATTATACACCAAACTATCACTTTACTCACATTTTCTTAATTTTTGGAATCCTCAGTATTTAGAGCAGTTCTGGAGGATAGCTAAGAGATTATCCATACAAGCAGGCTGAGGTTTAAACTAAAAGAGGCTAATGTTTATGTTTCCCTGAAATAATGTTTATATAGAAACTGAACATAGACTGTATTCCTGTTCACACACATAAAAGATGTAAAAACATATCACAACTGGAGAAGGCCAGATAAATGCATCTATTTTATTTCCTCAGAGCTACAGAGAATCTGATATCAGAGGACAAACATGAAGATAGGCACTTGAATTGTGATTACCATATATTGTTGCAATTTATTTTTAAGGTAGTCCCATTTTTATGTGACAATTTCAGGCTGAATTATAACTCATGTGCTAGAGTGGTCATTCTTTAGTTGTTGGAATTTAAGCTAGCGCTAGAGTTTTTATCTTGAGGACATTGATGAATCTTTAAAGATCAGTGGTTATGGGAAGATTTTAGAAATACTACTTTAAAGGGGTGCCTGGGTGGCTCAGTCGGTAAAGCATCTGATTTGGGCTCAGTTCATGATCTCAGAGTCCTGGGATTGAGCCCCCTGTCAAGCCCCACGCTCCGTGGGGAGTCTGCTTGTTCCTCTGACCCTCCCCCTGCTCTTGCTCTCTCTCTCTCATAAATAAACAAAATCTTTTTAAAAATGCTACTTAAAAGACACACGAACCTTAATTTTATCTTTTGGCAATAGTTTATACTTTTCTATTGTTTAATTGGTGTTATATGAATTTATACTTTATCATTTGATTATTGGATAAAATTTTTAGATGTGCAATTTCAATCTGCTTTGGAGCAATCCTTTTGTAATTTTACTCTCTTTTAGTGTTGAGGGCTTTCTGAAAGGTTTTTCTATAATAAATGTATAGTATGCCCAGGGGCGCCTGGGTGGCTCAGCCGGTTAAGCATCTGCCTTCAGCTCCGGTCATGATCCCAGTGTCGAGCCCCAGGTTGGGCTCTCTGCTCAGTGAGGAGCCTGCTTCTCCCTCTTCCCCCCACCCCTGCTCCTGCTTTCTCTCTTTCTCTCTCCCTCTTTACTCTCTCCCTCAAATAAACTTAAAAAATATAATAAATGAATAGTATGTCCAATTCGGAGATCTATGAGAACCGATTCCTGAAAACCAGAGGGGACTTCTAGGTATAACATGATACATCTTAGACTCTAGAGTCAGGAAATCCTGAATTCCAGTTCTGCTATCTCCACTGAGCGGTCTGACCTTGAGTAGGTCCCTTATCCTCTCTTAAATTGTCTTTTGTACAATATGGAGGAAATAAGAGTACCTTCACAGATGTTGTAAGGATAAATTGAGAAGGTGAATAGTAAACATGTCTGCAAAGTATTGAACACATGTGCAATGGCAGCCGTGGCAGCAGTGTTTTTGGAAAGCTGCGTGTGAGGAATTTCTTCATGGAGGGGTTGTTCTCAGATATTTAATTTCCTTATCCCTCTCGTTGGACTTTTCATTTTTATTTATTAAAATGCAAATTTATTGTGGGTAGTTGTAATTTTCATCTTATTCCCTCAAATTTGATGCATAGAAGTAGGTTAATATAGATATATATGAAAGACATGAACCATAATAGTAAAACTGAACCTATGAAGTCATCTCTCAGTTTAAGAAGTAAAATGTAGGGGGTGCCTGGGTGGCACAGCGGTTAAGCATCTGCCTTCAGCTCAGGCTGTGATCCCGGCGTTATGGGATCGAGCCCCACATCAGGCTCCTCCGCTATGAGCCTGCTTCTTCCTCTCCCACTTCCCCTGCTTGTGTTCCCTCTCTCGCTAGCTGTCTCTATCTCTGTCAAATAAATAAATAAAATCTTAAAAAAAAAAAAAAGAAGTAAAATGTAACCAAACGCTGCTCATCACGAGGTGCTCCCTTACTGTCCCACTGTCCTGACTCATGGTCAAGGGTAGTTATTATTTTGAGGTTTGGATTTATCATTTTCCCTTTTAAAAATATACTTTTATCATATATAAAAGTATCCCTTGTTTACATTTGCCAAGACTTCAGAGTATGTTAGGTACTATCTCAATTTCATCAATTTAACTTATTATAACAGATTTAGATTCTCTTAAGGTAGTTTGATCTTTTCCTCAGAAATAATGACATTTTGTGGGTATTGAAGAGACCTAGAAAAGACAAAGGCAAAGTTTTCTTATTCATTTGGGAAATTCTAGCAAGTACTATATTTGACCCATTTGACCTTGAGGGACTCCAGAGAAGAAACACAATCTGACTCCCTAGCCAGTCTCAAAATAATTTGTACCAGGTTTGTGTAAGTCTAGAAAACAAGCAAACAACACTTTTCCATAATGTACATTAGGGTAGGAGATTTATATGCCCATTTTTCTGGTGTCTTATTTGTGTTCTGGTGTCTGAAGCAAGCAGAACACCTAAGATGCACTCTGGTCTTCCTAATCAAATCTCTTTCTATTATAACTATTACATTTATTCCCTCTTTCCTTTCCCCCATGTGTAATACATTACTTTCAGTTGTGTTTTGTTAGTTGTAAAAAAGTATACCAGGAAGTATTCCCCTGTGTGAAATCTGTCCATTACTATTGGGGAGGAGTAGACTACCTGGACTTAATAATGAATTTTTATTCTTTTCTCCAATCATTATTTTCTTTCATTAAGAATATTTGGGGGGTGCCTGGGTGGCTCAGTCAGTTAAGCCTCTGCCTTTGACTCAGGTCATGATCCCAGGTTCCTGGGATTGAGTCCTTCATCAAGCTCCCTGCTCAGTGGGGAGTCTGCTTCTCCCTCTACCCCTACCCACTGCTTGTGCTCTCTCTCTCTCAAATAAAATCTTAAATTATTTAAGCCTGAATGGCTTAGTTGGTTAAACGACTGACTCTTGATTTTAGCTCAGGTCATGATCTCAAGGTCATGAGATCAAGCCCCGTATTGGACTCCATGCTCAGCAGGGAGTCTGCTGAAGATTCTCTCTCCCTTTCCCTCTGCCACTCCCTCCCCTGAATGCTCTCTTTCAAATGAACAAATCTTTAAAAAAAATGGTAATAGCAAAATAGTTATCTATATATGATCACAAACTAATAAATATGAATTTTCTTTTATCAACTTATTATTTTCATAGTAGTATTGGCTATGATAGGAAACCATTTATCTTTTTGAAAAGGAGGAATCTGACTTACAATTAACAGTCACAAAATATTTTTATTATAAAGATATAGATAGCAAGACAGATGTTGAGGCTAATTTTAGTTGGCAGTATTAATTATCATCAGTTTTTAGTTGACCTCTGCTAAAATTGGAGATTCTGAATACCATTTCTGCTTTTATAATTTTGAGATGTTTTCTGAAATAATGTTCTGATTTATTTCCCCATAAAATTAGCTCTGATTTTGAGTACTTTGGTGGTATTTTGGTAGCACTGCTTCAGCATTGATATATACATGCCATTGTATATGGCATAACAATGTATTTTTCTTTTAATTGCATGTGATTTTTGCTGTCTCTACCAAAAAAAAAATGCAAAATTAGGATAAAGTCTTCTTTCTAATCTTCCAAACTCCTTCAAAAAACAAATTTATACATACGGCTTGTATCAGGGATTATACCGTGAACTTAAAATTGTATCTGTCTGATTACTTACCTATTATGGAAATTGAATCTGGTTATCAGTCAAATGTAATTACTTTAGCAATGTACCAGGCACTGTATTAGGTATTAGGAACGTTGCTACCAACAATTGTTCCAGGAGACTTCAGTAATATATTTGTGAGATTATCTGTATTAGTTTTTCATTACTACCATAACAAACTTCCGAAGACTTGGTGGCTTAAAATAACACAGATTTATTATCTTAATAGAGTCCTGGATGTTAGAAGTATCACTTACAAAGACCCTTCTGATTACATTGGGCTAGAAAAATCTCCTTATCTGTTATTCAGAGTCTCCTCTAGTAAAATGACCTTAAAATAAGGAGACTCTGAATATATATATAGCAGAGATTAAAATGTGCACATCTTTGGGATGCCATTATTTTGCCTACTAAGTACTCCATAAATCCAAGTAACATGCCTAGTTTTTAGACCACTCAAGTAAAGAACTTGAAGTATCATTTGTAAGTAAAGTATCATTTGGGTATAAAACATCTTTTTCATTATGCATTACATACAAGTGTTGCAAAACTTTATTTTGGGTTGATTTATTTGGATAATTATCCTTAGTCCTCCAGTTGATTTTGCATAAGTTAAAATAACATAGATTTAAACTCTTAACCAAACATAAGAGTTCCAGTTTTAGAATTGTATTAATTTTAGAAACAAAGAACAGTAAGGGATAATTATGAATATTAATTAAGTAGGTTCTAAAATAAATTATAAGTGAATAAAATTTCAGAACCTAATGACTCGGCTTCTGTGTAAAACATATTAAAAATGACAGCATAGTTCACCGCTACTATGTTTTCTTTAAATTCTTCTGACCTTATTTATTTAGCATTTCAGGGTCAAAAAAAAGTATTAGGTATTTGATTTGAGCATATAAATTTTTAACTGAAGGGTATCTGACTCCAACTCTGTCAGGACCCCCTGACCTTACAGCTTGAAATGATTTGATTTAGTCAGCAGACATGATGGTAACTGTTTCATGTATAAACAAAAGCCATTTTTTTTTGGTCTTTCAAACTGGATTTAAAATTCATTGACATGGTACAAATAGAATTTAGGCTGAATATCATGGAATAATTAACATTACGCTGTCATAAAAATTACCATTTTCACTGATGCTGAGCCAGGATAGTTTGTAGCATGTGTTTCTAAAAGATTTCCCCATCCTGTTGTTTATTTCAAGGTCTCAAAGTATGCTTTTGCTAACTCATTGGTTTGGGGAACGTTTTTGATGAGAGTTGAATGCTTAAAGGCATAGGTCAGTGAATTATGATTGGTGAAGGAGTCTTCTGACATTTGCATTTCTCAATTCATCCTATATCATGAGATTTTAGGCACCCTCTTTTAAGCCAAATTGCATGGCTAACTATTGAGCCCTAAGCATCCGTTACTGTATAGATTTTATTTACTCAATGAACATCTTTTTACTGAGAAATCGCTTCATTTCTCTGTTTTGGAAGCAATAGGTTTGGTCATCAAATTAAACATCCCATTTTACATGTTTAACCAACCCAAACTTTGCAAAGAGGTTAAGACTATTCAGGATATCTTTATATTGTGCATTAACTACATGAATGGGTTTTTAATTTTTTTTCAGTTAGCTTTCATTTTGTTTTGCTTTGGTTACTGAGGACTTTGAGGATTAAAAACTAAACTTAGATTGAATCTCAGCTCCACCTTTTTAAGATCTTTGATTTTTATTTCTTTGGATACAAATAGAAAATAACACCTATCTCTCTAAATTACAATGATTAAAATAGATAACACGTTTCGTTATCTAACCTAGTATCTTGTTCATAGCAGTTATGCAAGAACCCTTCTTTCATTGTTTTTTTTTTTTAATTTTAATTTTTATTTTGTCTTGTATTTTCTTTCTCTCTTCTCCTTTTCAGTCACTAGGGTGGTAAATTCAGGTTACTTTTTCAAGTCTCATTGTGTTGCTTTCCACTTAAACCTTATGGTTGCATAGGATGAAAAATTGGTCGTTGACATTTATTGTGATGAAATAAAGGTTTAAAAAAAAAGCTTAAGGCTTTGAATATAAATATCGCAGAGGAGAAAGGAAAATTAGAGGTCCCCAATCCTTATAGGGCAATGAGATACGTCTTCAGGATGGCAACTCTAGGATACATCCATCAAACCTAGAGAAATAAATAAAATAATTTCTTAAATTTTATTAATGGTTTGTTGAATAGCATTGGCCTACTTAGTAGATAATATTTCTACATAGTCATGGGCTTTTCTCTTGAGAACTGGAATTTCTTTCCTTTTAATTCCTGTGCATCTCAGAAAGCCCTGGTGTTCTTGAAATATAATATTATTAGGTGAGAAATCTTTTACTAACACAGGCTCAGTGGGGATATTTGAGAGTAAAAAAAAAAATTAAATGGTTATAGGGAGATTTATGCACTTTCCTCATGTTATTACACCTGCATTAGCATACCTTCTGCTTCAGTCCTTGTTAGAAAGAAAATTTTAGAAGGAAAAAAATCTTAGGTACCTCAAGGAGTATGGGTAAAGAATTACTCAAATTTAGCACACAGGTCACCAAACCCTAGTTGAAAGCTCACATATATTATTTATTGCTTAAATGTTATAAAATGTAAACTTCTTAAGGTCAGGGAATACTTTTATTGTTACGTATTTCCAAGTACTTCAGGTTATTTTTCATCCTCTGAAAAATTAATAATTTATTTTAAAAAATGTTATGCTGTCCTGTGTAACAAGTAAGCATATGAAAATTCTTCAAACATGGAAATCTATGAAAAAATAGATGTCAAATACTCTAGGAACAATGACTTCGTCAGTGATAATGATGAGGGTGATGATGGTGACAGTGATGATGGTGATTATGAAGATAAAAAGATCATGATAAAGGCTATAAAATAAAAGTGGGGCTGAATTGACCAGAATACTAAAGATGTGAGATACCTCTTGTTAAGAGATTAGTATACTGGGTAGACTGGTGTAGGTGCAGATATTAAAAGAAGAAGAATCTCTTAGTAAATAAAGGAATTTATCATTTATAAACTGTCATTGTGGTGTTGCTGTGGTAGATACTCAAGTGAAGAAGGTGTCACTGTTGTCCCCAGTATAATAATAGTTGAGGATAAAATATTTGAACACAAATAGCAACACCTAATTTGCTGGCTGGAGCTTAGAGGGAAGAAGAGACAGCTTCTGCTTGAGAAGGGGAATCAGAAATTCTAAAATAAGGTATCATATTGGAGATTTTGCTGGGGAAAAGTTATAGTTTTTCATCACTAATTAAATGTGAGCATAAGAAAGAGAAAGAAATTAAGTTGTTTCAAAGGTTTTAACCTAGAAAGACCAGGGGATGGGTGCCATGAATAGAAATTTTAAAATGAAAAGGAAATTTTAGTAGAAAACAAGCAGCCATAATGCAGTCTTGTTTTGTGGGAGCTTGAGGGAATAGATGCTTTACCTCTGCTTGAGAGGTAGAATCAGGCATTTAAAAAAAGAGGCATCAAGCCTGAGCCTCTAAGGAGGAGTGACAGGATGGAGGAGGGAGATCAGGTAACATTTAGGCATGAGAAGACACAGTGGGGAATACAGAACTCTTACTGGGAGAGGGCTTGGGAGAGGCTTGCCAAAGATGTGTTAAGTCCAGGTAGAGATGTCAAGAGGCCCAGGGAAAAAGGGAGGGGAATATTCAGATTGAAAGTTAGAGGACTCTGAGCTGGCAATATAGAAATTTGAGCCATCTGAGGAGAGTGACAATTGAAGCTTCATAATAGAACATACTGGGTTATAGACAGAATGATAAAGAATAGCACAAGGATCCAGAGAACTTAGGGATGGTCTTCAGTGATGAACTGAGAGGAACCAGATACAAGCAAGAAACAGAGAAAGAGAAATCAGAGTAGTAGTAGACAAACTAGCACAGTGTTCTCAGAAACAGAACTCTGAGAGGAGAAAAGATTTAAGGGTGGTCAGCCTTACATGTGTAATGTTGTAGGAGGATCCAGAAATGTTTTGTGAATGAATGAATGTGATTGAACTGGAAGTAGATATATGCTGTATACAAATATTGCCACTCCTACCCTTACATGCCACTGACTGATAAAATTATTGATTGTAAATATCTTTTCATTTATTTGTGTACCTTTGTCCATGCCATTTATGGTTACTTCAGAAAAGAGGATTCCAGAGCATATGTACTCCTTTTTAATTTCATGTATCTTTGTACATACTTTCTCAAGTGCCTTGTACATGATTTTATATTCTGTTGTAACCACAGTTTTTCTTTGCACAAAAGATTTGCTAACAAGAGCTCTGATTTCTCAAGTGAACCCAAACATTTCTAATTAAATATGTGTTTAGTATCTTTCAGAGAAAAATTCCTAATGCTTCCATTGGAATTAGTAAGCAGTTCATGTCTATGATAATAACAGCAGAGTTTGGTGGCTTTTAATCTTTGGGTAGAAAACTCCTTGTGATAATTAAGTAAAAAAGTCTTGCAGAATTCTTGTACTTTTATTTCCATAATACTATTTTTGATAATTTGTTAAACTTAAAGAGAGTGGTTAAGACATTTTTTTTTCCTTAAGTATAAAGGAAAAGTCAGGAGCAAAGTTTGTCTCTAACTTATAAATACTTTGTTTTTGCTATTTTTTAATATTTTAGCTGATTCTCTAATGGCTTCTGTGCATATGTCATATTTACCCAATTTAAATATAAGATTATGGGCAGACACTATTTTTATAACTTTTTCTCTTGTGTTGTTTTAATTAGTCATGTCACAGCACAATATCCTACCCATGAAGCACAATAGTAAACTGAATGTCTGTTGAATGCATCCAAAATAATTTTCTACGTTTATATGTCCCTCTGTTTCTTTTAATTTTCTGACATTAAACATAATTAGAGTCATCCCATCTCATTTTTTGTGAGTTTTGGGGAAAAACCTCACAGATGGACTTATTATATATGTATACCTAAAAGGACACTTTCATCATGTTATCAACAAAATAAGTATTTTGAACTTAAAACAAGAGAAATTAGATAAAAATGGAATACTACAAGCTAGAACAAAATTTGATACAGAAGTGTATCCTACATAATAAGAGAAGTAAAAGGTCAAGACATTGCAAAATAAGAATGAGATATGAGAGCATGCTTTATTTTTTGTTTATTTTTCATAGCTAACACATAACTCATTCTTTTTACCTCTGACAGTAACATTTGTGCAAAAAGGTCATTTTCATTAACCTTAGGTTTGTAATTTCCAGCCTCCCTGCCCAAAGGCATTGCTGTTATTTACAATTTTTCTTAGTCCTATGCAAAACCAAACAACCATCAGTGTAAGGCTAATATACGTTAAGTGCCTAAGGCACACTTCAATTAAGTATTAACATAGACTGGAAAATTTCCAAAACATTTAGTGAATATTACGTTCAATCATTTTCATTAAAATTAATAGCAAATGTTAAAAAGTCATATACCAGGGAGCTGGGGGAATTGAATTCTTAGCTTCTAAAGGGCTACTTGTACTAATGTAGAAATGATTTTAGTACACTTCAGCTAGCTGTATATTACCTGGTACCATTGAATCCTGCATTTTGTGTGAGTAGAGGATGGGAGTTATGTGCATATTAATTTTAGTTTAACACTTTTATATAGTGACTTCAGATTTTAATGAGTATTTACTAAATACAAACATATTGAACTGGTATGTGAACAAGCTAAAACCTACATTCATCCATCAGTAAGAGTATCTTCCTGAAATACTTAAAGCTGAACTTGGATAAATCAGTTGAACATCATTATGAAAGGAATCAATGATAAAGAATTGTGAGAATTTAAAAAAAAAAAAGTACAAATAAAGAATGACTTAAATGGAATATATTGCTGAAATATCACAATAACTCTGTCAGTATAATGGCCCAAATTTACCTCACAAAATAGTATTATGTACAATATGGACTTTAAAAGAAAACAAAAGCCATTGGCCTTCCTCACTTAGTAACACTTTATTTTTAAATAAAAGGTTTTCAGCTATGTACCAGTATATAAACCAAATGGTATTATGCACATTTAAAAAACTGATATTTTGTCAGATCTAGTCTATAATATCTATATCTATCTATCTATATATCTTATGCATACATATCTTACATTTATTTGTATAATATATATGATATATATAAAATTTTAAAGTTTGGGTACTAATTTTTAACCTTTAAAAGGTATTACCCATAAACACTGATTTTCCTTCATTTCTTCCATTCACGCTAATGCTATATAAGAACCAGACAGTGAAACATGAACAAATTAAGGATTTTGCATAGAGTGTTCTTGCTGGAACAACTGTAGTGTTGTTGTTGTTCTATTTCCTTGCTTTATTATTTGTTTTTATTTTAATCCCAGTATAGTGAACATACAGTGTTAAATTAGTTTCAGCTGTACAACATAGAGATTCAACAATTCTACTCATAAATCAGTGCTTGTCAAGATAAGTGTACTTTTAATCCCCTATACCTATTTCATCTATTCCCCACCCATTTCTTCCTTGATAACCATCTGCTTTCTAAGAGTCTATTTTTTGGTTTGCCTCTTCATTTTTCTTTTGTTTGTTTTGTTTCTTAAATTCCACATGAGTGACATGATATGGTATTGGTCTTTATCTGACCAACTTATTTCACTTAGCATTATACTCTCTAGCTCCATCATGTTGTTGCAAATGGCAAGATTTCATTCTTTTTATGACTGCATAATATTCTATTATATATATCACTTCTTCTTTATCCATTCATCTATTGATGGATACTTGGGCTACTTCCATAATTAGGCTATAGTAAATAATGCTGCAGTAAACATAGGGGTGCATAAATCCCTTTGTGTTTTTGTATTCTTTGGGTAAATACCTGGTAGTGTGATTAATGGATCATAGGGTAGTTTTATTTTTAATTTTTTGAGGAACCTCCATACTGTTTCCACAGTGGCTGCACCAGTTTGCATTCCCACCAACAATGCAAGAGGGTTCCAATTTCTCCACATCCTCTCCAATGCTTGCTGTTTCTTGTGTTTTTGATTTAGCCATTCTGACAGGTGTGAGGTGGCTTCATATATGACCTTTATTATGTTGTATGTAAAGATACTTTATTGAGGGATTTTATCATGACTGGATGTTGTGCTTTGTCAAATGCTTTTTTTTTTTTTTTGCATCTATTTCATGTATGGAAGGATCAAATGGTTTTTATCCTTTCTTCTGTTTTGATGTATCATGTTGATTGATTTGAGAATATTGAACGACATCTAGGGAACAAATCCCACTTGACTGTGCTGAATGATTTTTTAAAATATATTGTTGCATTCAGTTTGGTAATATTTTGTTGAGTATTTTTGCACCTATGTTCATCAGAGATATTGGCTTATAGTTTCCTCTCTCTCTCTCTCTCTCTCTCTCTCTCTCTTTTGTAGTGTCTTTATCTGGTTTTGGTATCAGGGTAATGCAGGCTTCATAAAATGAGTTTGGAAGCTTTCCTTCCTCTTCTCTCTCTCTCTCTCTTTTGGCGAGGGGGAATATTTTGAGAAGAATAGTTATTAACTCTAAATGTTTGGTAAAATTTACCTGTGAAACCATCTGCTCCTGGACTTCTGTTTGTTAGGAGTTTTTTGATTACTGATTCGATTTCATTGCTGGTAATCAGTCCATTCAAAGTTTCTTGATCTTTAGGACTTTGGTCTTGATTCTCATAAAAGTTATTTCCTATGTGAGGGGCGCCTGGGTGGCACAGCGGTTAAGCGTCTGCCTTCGGCTCAGGGCGTGATCCCGGCGTTCCGGGATCGAGCCCCACGTCAGGCTCCTCTGCTGAGAGCCTGCTTCTTCCTCTCCCACTCCCCCTGCTTGTGTTCCCTCTCTCACTGACTGTCTCTATCTCTGTCAAATAAATCAATAAAATCTTTAAAAAAAAAAAAAAGTTATTTCCTATGTGAATTAGGCATTTTTACTGATGAAGGAAAGACCTCTGTGATATTTTTTCCTGGAAGCTAGCGTCAAATTGTTGACTTCTTTCCAGTGACCTTCAAAGGATAATGATAATGCATCATTTCTCATCTATATTGGAGTTGAACTATAACCTTTAGACCAAGAGGTGTATATTGGTCCTCTATATTCATGATTTCTGTATTTCATTTCATTTCATTTTTATTTTTTTTGGAAAATTAAAGTATTATATTTCTTTGTGAAAGACTTATCAAGAGTACTTGAATAGTGCCTGCCTCCTAATTATTTCTGTATTTTAGCAGAGTATTTACCTTTTGAGTCATCTGTGAGCAGACATGGGGAATTCATATAAACATACTTGTAAGGGTAGTTAGGAACTTCAGAAAAAAATTGTATGCAGTTCAATTACTTAAAGATTGATAATGGCATACAAGAAAATGTGACACACATATTGTACAAAAGCAGTCTATAGTTCTTTTAGTGACAATTATTTTGTATAGCTCGTGTAACTAACTCTTCCTTGTATAAAACTCCAATTTTATCTTGATTCTTAGTAACTTAAATCAACTAGGTAAATATCCATAGTTCACATGGAAAGGATTAGCTCTTCTTCACTTAGCAATAAATTTGAGTTAATAACAACTAAAAAGTTTGAAAATATAAAACAGATTATATAGCCTTAGATTTTTTATGCCTTTGTAAGTGAAACCTAGTACTACATGGATATACAGCTGTGAACTCATGCAGAACCTGTATTATGGTGATATCAGTTCTCATTGCCAAGCAGTGGTGGTCTTAGGACAGACCTGATAGGCACACACATGGATTTTTTTCAATGAGGTCTGTCCTTCCATTGAAACCGAACACATTATTCTGAGTGAGATATACTTGGTTGCTGAATGTCTCATTACTACCTTTGGGTAGATGAGCAAAGGAAATGCTTTCTTTCTGAAATTCCTGAAAATTCTGCCATTATGTCTCCAACACTTACCAAGATGAACTGCCTAGTTGATTCTAAGTAAACAGAGGCTTTAAGCCAAATATGACAGAAAATCATGTTCAAACAAATGGTCATCTTTCTCTCATCTCCAGATGTAAAACATGCAAGAGATTCATTAGAATACTCTTTGTTAAGAATTTCAGAACAAAGGGCTCTGAGAAAGGATACGATTAATACGTAGTAATCACATACTATTTATTTAACCAGCTTTTCTCTTTTTGCTGGAAATAATATTTTTTTTCCTTTGGGAAGATATAATCTCCCTACTACAACAATGTAGTAAAAGCTGCCAACTATAGCATCTAATTCTCTTTATAATAACATGACCCAGGAAAGCATTCACAATCTTTTCCTGGAATATATTTTTTTTAAGTTAGAAACAGAATAATTCCTAAGTTTGCAATAAAAATATCTTTCTTAACTCCAGGCTTATGGTCTAGAGGATAAAAACTAATAGGCAGAGAGAAGCAGATTTCAGAGATGACATACGACAGTATTTGAACCTCTACTTCTAGTATTTCTGTGGCTCATGAAGATTGTTTAAATGGAGTTAATAATTTTTCCCTATTGTCTAGGCTAACTTTGGTTGGATTCATTTTCTTGTTGCTATTGCAGTCCTGTTAAAGAACAGATGATTTCGTGGACTACAGAAATGTCAAGAACTTCTACTTTCTCTTTTTCTGAAGTCAAATAGAGCAATAGGTGAGCTTTTATGCTCTTAAGTCTTTTTTTTTCTTTGAAGTGGTAATGTGCTTTGTCATAAACATGCTAATGGCCAACTTATAAGGTTAATTTCAACTCCATTAACACAGATATGCCAATTATCAATAAAAGTCTAAAGAAAGTAATATATTGCAATATTTAGTGTTTGAGAAAGCTTAAGAAATGAGCACTTTCATATTCTTCTTGGGGACCAACTTCTGTGGACATATCTTCATAGCGTATATCAACACACTTAAAAATATATGAACCTTTGACCCAATAACTTTACTTCACCTATATTTATCCGAATGAACAAATAATGAGTATATAAAAAGACCTTTTCAAAAGACTATACATCATAGCATTCTTTAAAATAGTGATAATATATAAAACAATGTGTAAGTCAATAATATGACATTTGTGATATAAATTGTATACCATAGACAAAGTAGTCTTAAAAATAATGTTGTAGAAAAATATTAACTACCATGGGGAGATATTCATGAGATTTTATATGAAAAGGATATGTTAGAAAGCAGTATTTCCAGTGTGATTTTTATTTAAATGGAAAGTGTATGTTAAAAAAGACTAGACTAAAACATACACATGTTTCAGAATATTAATTGAAATTATTTCTGGTTAAAGGTTTATTGGGTAACTGTCACAATTGATCTTTATTTTCTAAATGTTTTCATGACATTTTAAATTAGAAAATAACAAAAAAAATCGTATTTCGAACCAAAAAATGTCATTCTACAGAAAGTGGTGTGTTATTGATTGTGTAGAGCCCTGAAAAGTTACATAACTTTATAAATGATGTGCTTAGAGATTTCCTTATTTGCTTTTATGTTAGATGGTGGGACACAGTAGGCCAAACAAAAACACTGTGTACTTGCCTGTAAGAGAGATGACTTGGGAGGATGTCCTATATCCCCAGAATAACTGAGGAGAATGTCCTACAAGATGTGTGCTGTGACAAACTGAGACCACCCATCAACATTTGCAGAATATAGTGCATCCTCAGTTTTAACAACTTTTACCTCTAAATTTAGAAAATACTCATTGGTTGAATCTTTGGAATCTGCTTTATGGAAAGATCTGTCTTAGAAACAGGGGGCTTGGGGAGCAGCAAGATACACAAGCCAACTCTCAACCACAATAAAGAGACATATAGATAAAAATACACTAATAGTAGGGGACCTCAACACTCCACTATCAGCAATAGACAGAATCGCATAAGCAAGGAATCAGCAAAGAAACAAGAGCTTTGAATGCCATACTCGACGAATTGGACCTCACAGATATATATAGAACACTACACCCCAGAACCAAAGAATACACATTCTATTCTAATGCCCATGGAACATTCTCAAGAATAGACCATGTTCTGGGTCACAAAACAGGTCTCAACCGATACCAAAAGACTGAAATTATTCCCTGTATATTCTCAGACCACAACNTGCATATTCTCAGACCACAACGCTCTGAAATTGGAACTCAACCACAAGGAAAAATTTGGAAGAAACTCAAACACTTGGAGACTAAGAACCATCCTGCTCAGGAATGACTCGATAAACCAGGAAATCAAAAATCAATTTAAACTATTTATGGAGACCAACAAGAATGAAAACACAACAGTCCAAAACCTATGGGATACTGCAAAGGCAGTCCTAAGGGGGAAATACATAGCCATCCAAATCTCACTCAAAAGAATAGAAAAAAACTAAAATGCAGTTTTTTATATTCTCACCTCAAGAAGCTGGAACAGCAACAGAGGGACAGGCCTAATCCACGCACGAGGAAGGAGTTGACCAAGATTAGAGCAGAAATCAATGAATTAGAAACCAGAACCACAGTAGAGCAGATCAACAGGACTAGAAGCTGGTTCTTTGAGAGAATCCATAAAATTGATAGACCACTGGCAAAACTTGTCCAAAAACAAAGAGAAAGGACTGAGATTATTAAAATTATGACTGAAAAGGGAGAGGTCACGACCAGCACCATTGAAATTGCAAGGATTATTAGAAACTTTTATCAACAGCTATATGCCAAAAAACTAAACAATCTGGAAGAGATGGAGGCCTTCCTGGAAACCTATAAACTACCAAGACTGAAACAGGAAGAAATTTATTTTTAAACAGGCCAATTAATTATGAAAAGATTGAAACAGTGATAAACAACCTTCCAGAATAATAAAACTCCAGGCCCAGACGGTTTTCCTGGGGAATTCTACCAAACATTCAAAGAAGAAATAATACCTATTCTCTAAAAGCTATTTCAAAAAATAGAAACAAAAGGAAAGCTACCAAACTCACTCTATGAGGCCAGTATTACCTTGATCCCCAAACCAGGCAAAGACCCCATCAAAAAGGAGAATTACGGACTGATTTCCCTAATGAACATGGATGCCGAAAAATCCTAAACAAGATCCTGGCAAATAGAATCCAACAGTACATTAAAAGGATTATCCATCATGACCAAGTGGGATTCATCCCTGGGATGCAAGGGTGGTTCAACATTCACAAATCTATCAGTGTCTTAGCTTTTATCCAGAGGAAAAGACTCAAGAACCATATGATCCTCTCAATTGATGCAGAAAAAGCATTTGACAAAATACAGCATCCTTTCCTGATTAAAACCCTTCAGAGTGTAGGAATAGAGGGTACATTTCTCAATCTCATAAAAGCCATCTATGAAAAGCCTACTGCAAGCATTNCATTCCTCAATCTCATAAAAACCATCTATGAAAAGCCTACAGCAAATATCATTCTCAACGGGGAAAAGCTGGAAGCCTTTCCCTTAAGATCAGGAACACAACAAGGATGCCCACTCTCGCCACTATTATTCAACATAGTACTAGAAGTCCTTGCAACAGTAATCAGACACCAAAAAGGGATAAAAGGTATCCAAATTGGCAAAGAAGAAGTCAAAATGTCTCTCTTTGCTGATGACATGATACTCTATATGGAAAACCCAAAGGAATCCACTCCCAAACTATTAGAAGTTATAGAACAATTCAGTAAGGTGGCAGGATACAAAATCAATGCCCAGAAATCAGTTGCATTTCTATACACGAATAACGAGACTGAAGAAAGAGAAATTAGGGAATCCATCCCATTTACAATAACACCAAAAACCATGCGTTACCTTGGAATTAACTTAACCAGAGACGTAAAGGACCTATATGCTAGAAACTATAGATCACTTTTGAAAGATATTNTTTTTTTAAAGATTTTATTTATTTATTTGACAGAGATAGAGACAGCCAGCGAGAGAGGGAACACAAGCAGGGGGAGTGGGAGAGGAAGAAGCAGGCCCATAGCGGAGGAGCCTGATGTGGGGCTCGATCCCACAACACGGGGATCATGCCCTGAGCCGAAGGCAGACGCTTAACTGCTGTGCCACCCAGGCGCCCCTAGAAACTACAAATCACTCTTGAAAGACATTGAAGAAGACACAAAAAGATGGAAAAATATTCCATGCTCATGGAGTGGAAGAATTAACATAGAGAAAATGTCCATGCTACCCAGAGCAACCTACACTTTCAATGCTATCCCGATCAAAATACCGAGGACATTTTTCAAAGAACTGGAACAAATAGTCCTTAAATTTGTATGGAACCAGAAAAGGCCCCGAATCTCCAAGGAACTGTTGAAAAGGAAAAACAAAGCTGGGGGCATCACAATGCCGGATTTCGAGCTGTACTACAAAGCTGTGATCACAAAGACAGCATGGTACTGGCACAAAAACAGACACATCGACNCAAAAACAGACACATAGACCAATGGAACAGAATAGAGAACCCAGAAATGGACTCTCGGCTCTTTGGGCAACTAATCTTTGATAAAGCAGGAAAAAAAGACAGTCTCTTCAATAAATGGTGCTGGGAAAATTGGATACCTACATGCAAACGAATGAAACTTGACCACTCTCTCACACCATACACAAAAATAAACTCCAAATGGATGAAA
>NC_048224.1:17404956-17433584 GCF_002007445.2 Ailuropoda melanoleuca | reverse complement strand
GGAACATAAGAAGTAGGAAGATTGGTAGGGGAAGAAAGGGATAAAGAAAGGGGGGGTAATCAGAAGGGGTAATGAAGCGTGAGCGACTATGGACTGTGAGAAACAAACTGAGGGCTTCAGAGGGGAGGGGGTGGGGGAATGGGATAGACCGGTGATGGGTAGTAAGGAGGGCACGTATTGCATGGTGCACTGGGTGTTATACGCAACTAATGAATCATCGAACTTTACATCAGAAACCAGGGATGTACTGTATGGTGACTAACATAATATAATTAAAAATACATTAAAATTTTTAAAAAAAGAAACAGGGGGCTTGACATGTTTTTAGCACAGGTCATATGCTTTAGTATATTTATTTTGAAATCTTTATAATAAAGTATTGGGCATAAGCCTAGAGAGAAATAAAATGGCAATTTATTTCTCACTTTTCATTTGAATTTGTACATACCTCTTTAATCTCCCTGGGGAATTCTACAGGGAGGGGTGAATGTGGTTTGTGGTAGAATTAACTTATTTTTAAGTCCCCTAGCAAAATACCATAAAAACCTCATCCATATTTCTGATGCAAATTTAGGAAACCTAAGCTCACCAATTAAAAAAAAAAAAAGAAAAGAAAAACCACTGGAAAACAATTTTAATTCTCTGCCTCTCTAACATCTCCATTGGAATATAATTTATTGTATCACATGTGCCCAGAACACTTCCTGGAATTTAGTAAGCATTCCATAAGTATTTGTCAAATAAATTGCATAGAATAATGAAAAAATGAATCCATTAGATTAGACAATAGGAGATCATTAGTGACCATCATTAGAATCCTTTGTTACGAGAGCAGAAATGCTGGGTTGCTGTGAGGTAATGAGTATATAGGACATGAGGAATCACTCAAATTTTATAAGGTTTTACTATATGTCTCCAGGATGTTTCCATAGCTTTGACTGTTTCTGAGTCCTATACAACATCATTTGAACTGTCTTGATTATTCTACTGACTTACTACCCCTATGTTAAATGGCAAGACTTCAGAGACACTGCCCTAACATGTGTCTCTTGAGGTTTCCCAGAGGGAGACATTTATTCTTCTAATATCTCCTAGATTGCTGTAGTACCTCATTCCTTTCTCCAGTGTTCATTCCTCTTTCCAGCCTGCAGAGGCATGGCTTTTTATTATGGTATTCAGTGTCTTTGAAAGGAGGTTCCACATTAGAAGGTTTAGTGACTAGTGACACAGGTCTTTAGTTGTATCATATACCTCTTTTTCTTCCCAGGCCATCAAAGTGCTCTCTAGGGACTGAGCTGAAATTGTTTCAAATATAACCTCATATTTGTCCTAGAATCCCCTTGTCTCTGGAACCTCCAAGACCGAGCTGCCACACAAGGTCATTCCCCAATTTAGCCAGGGGTGTCCTTGGAGGTCCAGGTGTCTTTCCTATATAATTTAGCTTCTTTTGGGAGGCATAACATATCCTATATATATACAACTCATCCTGTTTATAGTACTATAGGTTTTTTTCTCATGGGACTCCTGGACATTAAGTAAAATCCTTTTATTGTTTTGTTTTCTGTTTTATATTAGGTGCCCTTAAGCATTCCATATCAGTTACAGAATCACTGTCTGCCTGGAGCAGAGAGGGCCACTGTGGAGCTGTCAGTTCTTCAATCAGTCGTGTGTCTCAACTTTGACTCACGTAAGACATTCTCTTGGATATTTAAAAATGAAATTTCATTGCTTATAACTTTCCTCATCTGCAAAGAATTTGAGCTAGCCTATAACAAAAGTCATATTTAACAAATCAGTAAAATATATAATATCAGAACCAAGTAAAGAGATTTCCAAATAGGTCAACACAGGTATGTGACTGATATTTCTCTCTAAGCTTTCAGGAAGCCAGAATGAAATGGGAAACATACATACGATGCACAACTCATATTATTAGAAAGTAGAAACCATAGCTCTTTAGGTGAGACAAATATATAAATATTTTTAAACTTGAATGCAAGTTCAGGTGGGTTAAGTGACAGAAAATGTTCTCAATAAAATATTAACACAAATACAACAATTAATTGAAATGCTTAAGAAACTTGTTGAGTGTGTCAAAAGTATTTCCCCTTAAAATTTGACGGTGATCATACAAAACACTATATTGTCAAAATTAACCTGCATAGATTTGACATTTCCTCATCATGATGACTTGGCTAATTAGATTCAGTAAATATTTCTTGTATGCTTATTATTAGTTCAACACCCTTTTATATGCTATGAAGCACTGCAGGCAGTTTATGTTGGGAGTTATCATATATGAAACTTCCCATTTTACTTAACAGTATTTTCTCAGTAATAGAAGCTTTCTGTATTTTTTATTATTATTATTGACTAGAGATTAGTGGTATAGGTGATGAAAAAGAGCAAGACTTCATTGTTTGTATTGGAAGGATTTGATCACTGCAGGATTGAAGGTAGGACAGTGAATCAAGGAGAATAATCAAGAATGGTAGCCATGATTTTGGCTTTACCCCTAGATAAATGGTAGTGCCAGCTACTGAAATTGACAAATGGCTGGAGAAAATCACGAAATCCCCTTTCGGGCACGTTAGGTTAGAAATACCTACCAGATGTTCATATCTTACTTAATCTTTGTAACACTTGATAGTGTGTTGTACTTAATCACTTCAAAAGCTTTTCCTTTTTGACTACTCCCCCTTTTCCTTGAATTATTATCAGCATTTTAGTCTTCATACCACTTCATCGCTGCTTTTCTCTTATCGTCTGTTTTCCCATTTTATCAAGACCACATGGAACTTGAATACCTAACTGGGTGCTGATGCTCCACATATGTCTTTTCAGCATAGATCTTTCTTCTGAACTTTACAGCCCCGTTGATTCAATGGAACCTTATACTAAACATGTCTCAAACTCTACTCACCAACTTTTCCCAAATCCCTGTTCTTTTCTCAGTGAGTAGTATTAAATATCACTTGAGAGTTAACTGTGTATCTATCGGATATTCTGCAGAGCATTTTATATCCATTAATTCATTTAGCCCTTAGGACAACTCACTAGGGTAGGTGTCATCCCACTCTACATATGAAGAAATCGAAGCACTTAGTCACTTAGGTAAGTGGCAGAGCTGGGATCTAAACTCAGGTCCATAATCCTTTCCAGAATCTAGACTCTTAACCTTTAAGCTATACAGCACCTTTGCTATCAACATCTGTTCAGTCTATTAGGTCAGAAACCTGGGAATCCTTTTAGCCTTCTTCCTCTTCATCTATATGCAATATGTTACCAAATCCTCTTAACAGATCTTGGGTCCATCTCCTTTGTTCTGTCCCCACTGCTAATGTGTAACTTTAAATCTTCATTATTTCTAACCAGGATTATTTCCTTATCTTACTCTGTCTTCAATATTTTATCTCCTTAATAGGGTTGCAAACAAAGTTTTTATAAAATGAAAATCTGGTCATTTTTTTCCCCCCACTTAAACCCATCCATTGTCTTCTCACTGATAGGCAATATGGCCTAGTGGTTTAAGAATTCAGGCCAACAGATATGGAACTGAATCCTATTTTGCTACTAATTTTATTTACATGCAAGTTTATTTAGAGTCTCTACCCTTAATAGCCACATCTTAAAATGAGGATAAATAGTAGTACCCAAGTTGTAGAGGTCTATCGAACATTAACTGAGAGAAGGCATGCAAAACACTTAGAAGAGTATGTAGCACACAGCAAAAACATAGTAGTGTTGCGGATAATTTATTGTTGTCATTGTTATTTTAGTGCCTAAGGCAAAATTCAATCTCAGCCTGGCACCTAAAGCCCCATGGCACCTACCCACTCCTTTAGTCTTGCCTTGCACTACTGCATTATACTGTACCTTCACCAGGCCCAGTGAAATATTGCATGTCTCACACATCTGTGCTTTTGCTCAGCTGCCCTTCCTGCCTGGAACCTTGTTTCCTAGTTTGGAAACCTGGCAAAATGTTTCTCATATTTTAAAACTTGATTTAAGAAACATATATCACAGGGGCGCCTGGGTGGTGCAGTCATTAAGCGTCTGCCTTCGGCTCAGGGCATGATCCCAGTGCTCTGGGATGGAGCCCCACATCAGGCTCCTCCACTGGAAGCCTGCTTCTTCCTCTCCCACTCTCTCTGTCAAATTAATAAATAAAATCTTTAAAAAAAAAAAAAAAGAAACATATATCACAAACTCCCTCCTGTTTCCTCCTTCCCACTCTATTCAGGATTGAGCATTTTCTCTCTGATGTCTTTTCTAGACACCACAAATTTCTCTCATAGTACCTATGGTATTTAAATGCAGTGTTTGTTTACCTATCATCATTCTCCTTTCAGACACTAAACTGTTCAACATCAAAGAGTTTTATTGACCTCTGTATTCCCAGGACAGAGCACAATGCCTAGAATATAATAGACACAAAAGATCTGAGAAACACATGGACAATAGCCATGTTATTCCAGATGAGGCCCAGATCACCAGCTAACCCATCAGCTCAGGGAGGACACGTGAGCAAGCCCATTCTAGAACAATAGCACTGCCGAGTTGAACTGCGGACTTATGAGATATAACACGGTCACTTGGTGTTTTAAGCACAAAATTTCAGTGTTTGTTTCATGACAATAACTAACCGAAACAGATAATAAATAAAAGTACCAGGAAAAGAAAGTAATTTAATTTCAATGCTAGATTTTCCATGAAAACAATATAAAAACAGACCTTGGAGGAAACAGTCTGTCTTTGTCTATAGGAGAATAAAAATAGTTAATGAAGGGAATAAGAACACACGAGATTAGGAGCTTTTCATTCCAATTATAAAAGTTCAAAATCCAGCTCATCACTCGCTCCTCCTCCGTTTTCTTAGCAGGCTATGGATGAGAGTCATCAGAGACTCTGAGGCATCCAGTTATTTTGTAATAGTGGAGAGCATCCGTGTGTGATGAGTGTCTAGGGCACAATGGAAGTCAGTATAGCTACATGTACAATGTCAGGATTTTTCACAACGCTTCCCAATTAACTTCCAGAGAGCCTGACTACAATATCACCAGCTGCTCACTCAATCAATTTCTACACATTTTCCTGAGCTAAATGGGGCTTGCATGACTGAATTTGCATAGGAGTTTTCTCCAGTTGCAATGTCATAACTAGCGGGTGAAGTATTTGGAAATGACTTTTTTCTGCTTTGTGGGGCATTCTCTTTGATTTTATATCTTCCCTGTCTCTTTCTACAACATTGCGTTGCATCTGTAAGATTTGTTAGTTTGGAATGAGTCAAAAACCAGTGATGAGAGGAATAAGGTGAACTCCTTCTTTTCATATTTTATTCATTTATTAATTCATATTTTTGCCAGATACAGACTGATTGTCTGTTATGAGTAAGGTACTGTGCAAGGTGCTGGGGATACAATAAAAAATAAGAAAGTTCTTAAAGCCACAGACCTAATATTTGAGGTAAGAGTCTGGAAATATATCAGTAAAACACAGATAATGAAAAGGAGGCTCTAATTTAGGGAGAGTAGTCTGATAAATCCTCTCTAAGAAGGTTTCATTTAAGCTGAGGCCTGAAGAACAAGAACGAGTCAGCAATGGGAAGACTTTGGGGAAGAGAATTTAAGGCAGGTAGAAAGAGTGACAAAATCTCTTTTGTGGGAAAGAGCTCATTGGGTACAGAAGTGACAGCCAGGCCAGTGTGACTATCATGAAATACAGAAGTGATAAGAGATAATGTAGGAATACTGGGCAGAGAGTAATTCATGCAGAGTTCTGAAGACCATGCCAGAAATTTGCATTTTACATGACCTGGGCATTCCAATGACTCTTTCTGCATTTCTTTATTGTCCTAGGACAATAGATAGACAAATGCAAGAGAGAGACAAAAGAGACCGGCAATTGCAGTGATACCGAGGAAACATGTAGTCCTTGGACCAAAGACATGATAGTGAAGATAAAAGGAAATGGACAGATTATGTATGCTATGTTTTGGAGGTGGGACTAGCTGATCTAACTGAATATATGTTTTAGAGGGTTTCTTTGTGGACACATTATGAGTATAAGCCTTAGTTTTGGCTACAGTATTTTACCAGCCTCAAACTGTAAGTGATGATTCCATCCAGTAAAGGACATTACATCTTACCAAGATCAACACTTTATGTTGCCTAACCTTTGTATGGGTAAAACTATAGGCAGGTAGGTAGGAGTAATAAGTTAGGGTTGGGTCCAGGAGAAAGAACTGTTACATGTACAGAAATGGCAAAGATGTGGAAACTGAAGCAGTTCTATAGACAAGAAATGATTTAAAATTTCCCTAAACCAGCTTTTCTTCACATTTGATGCCTATTGTACCTAAGATGAGCCAATGCATAGGAAAACTAGAATTAAACCTAAAATAAACTTTATAGATACATTTTTTGGGCAGTACATCTGCCCTGTTCATACACATGATATAAACCAGTATGAACTGATAATTCACACTGAGCAACATGCTTATTGACTGGTTCATATTAAGTAGCAAAGTAGTTGACCCTTGAATGCAGGGTGGGGGTATTAGTGATGCTGACACCCCCACCCTGTTGAAAATCTGCATATAACTTTTGACTCCCTAAAAACATAACCACTAATAGCCTACTGTTGACCAGAAGCTTATAGATAACATAAACTATAGATTAACACGTATTTTGTATATTATATGTATTATATGCTGTATTCTTACAATAAAGTAAGCTGAAGAAAATGCTATTAGGAAAACCATAAGGAATATATATTTACAGTACTGTACCATATTTACTGAAAAGAATCAGTGTATAAGAGGACCTGCACAGTCAATACCATAGTGTTTGAGGGCCAACTGTAATCAGAAATCAAACAAATCCTAGGACAATAGAAAATTATTTACTAAAAGTAGAAAAAAGAATAATACTCCAACTGCTAATATTCAACAACTTTAAAGTTGAGATACAATGCATAAATGGAACTAAATTCTCATGCTCTGCGACTCAGTAGGCTATAATACAATTATTGAAAAGCTTTATTTATAGAAGATTTGAAAAATGATGAGATTTCCTCGGGTTTAAAAAAATCATAGAAGAAAAGACTACGAATACAAAGAACACAGAGACTTATATAATTGTGGTAAGAAAATAATAGTCTCCTACAGATTTCCATGTCCTAATCCCTGAAACCTGTGAATGTTACCTTACAAAAAGGATTTTGCAGATGTGATTAAATCAAGGACCTTGCAATAGGGAGATTATCCTGAATTATCTAGTTGAGCCCAATGAAATCATGAGTCCTTATGAGAGGGAAACAGGAGGCTCAGAGAGAAAGGATTAGCTGTGGTGAAAGAACTAGATTTCAGAGAAGAAGGAAGATTTGGTGATGCTATACCATCACCATGAGATGAAGGAAAGGGTCACGAGCCCCATGAGGAATGCAGGGGGATTCCAGATGCTGGAAAAAGAAGGAAGCAGATTCTCCGTTTTAGGCTTTAAGAAAAAGGCAGCTTGACATCCGATATTGAATTTCTGACCCCCAGAATGGTAAGAAAATAAAAATTGTAGTGTTTTAAACCACTGAGTTTGTAGTGATTTGCTACACCAATAATAAGAAACTAGTACAATAATGAGAAAAGGAGGAAATGGAGAAAAACTATTATACAATAACAGCCATTTATATGAAACTAAAACTAAGATTGAAATATTTAAAGCAATATGTGAAATTAAAAATGAAACTATTAAAAAGGATTGTGGATTCCCTGCAATATGGTATCTCTATAAATAGAAAATATTCAAGGAAAACTTACAATGTCAAAGGAAGAATAGTAATGCACACTTAATGCAAAGCATTTAACTAAAACATTTGGCAGTTCACATGTAAATGTTAGACAAGGATTATTATTTACTAAGAGATTGTTAACTGGAAATTTCCACATAGTGAAGTCATAAAAGAAGACTGGATAATACAGATGTAGTTCATGAATATATAATGTGTGTAATTTATGTGTGTATATGTGTGTGTGTATGTGTATATATATATAATCTTTAATGTCTCTTAAATATCTGTTAAAGAGGAATTTTCAGAACATGAGAAGATACAGTAAAAATCAGTCTGCAAGTTGTTTAATGTGGTTTCTTGCATGTTGTTTAATTTTGGTTTTAGAATATCATGCCATGGTATTATGGTTTGGTCCTCTGATAGTGAATTCGGGAGTAGTCTGAAATCTATGAAGAAAGAATTTCTAATGGAATTTCTAATGGAAAATTTCAGTCAAATCTTGCATAGGTCACATTATCCCCACTGCAGCTAGAGCCTGCTCAGCCCACAGCGTGAAATACTAACTCTTTTCAAGACAATTACAAGATTTTCTATTTTCCCTAGTTCTTTTTTAATTTCAGACTTCCTGAAATAAAATGCTGAAAATGTACCTGTATATTTTCCAAGAAATGGAAAAGAAGAAAGAGGTCTTTTATCAACAATTGCCAGCAATGGCAGTACAGATACCCCAAAGCTAGGGCAAACATCTGATTAATAAAATTGAACCACTTGTAAATCAGTGGTGAAGTGTCAGGTCCTTGAATAGGTTGGAGGATTTATTCTAATGAAAGAATGGCAATAAAGAAGCATTTACAACTGAAATGGGGATGGAAGTAATTAGGAGCTCCTTTGAAAACAGAAGGATAAATGAAGGAGTTGGGTAAGGCTAGAGTGTTAATAGGAGTTAACAAAACAGCTGCAGACCATTTGTCTTGTTGATTGGCTAATTTTATGGATTTTTTTTAAGGCAGCATTCCATTTAAAACACTATGGTAAACATAAATATTTATCCAAATGCTATGATCATAACTCCTGTAATCAGATGTCAAATATAAAAGTAACACCATATTTAAAAGCCCATGGAAATTGCTAAATGCTTCAATACAGAAACAAAGTATGCCAACTTATTTAAATAAGTTACAGAAATTGAAATGTGTGAAGGCAGATTTAAAGTTCCATTGGCTCACTTTTAATATTTAGCTCTTTTAGTTTAAATCTTACTATCCTTTCTAGCCCAACTCAAATCCTTCCCCTAAACATCACTGACAATGTCGTCACAACCCCTTATTGGACTTATAAATTGTATTACGTTCCTAGTTCTCGTTTAATAAATAGCTCATATTCCAAAATGTAAATTTCCCTTGAGAAGGAAATAAATGTAAAATTTCCAGTTTTCATATCCATGGAAGAAGTATCAGTTGAAAATCTCAAGTGACTGAAAAAGAGATCCAAGCTTGCCTAAGCAGAAAAAAAGAAAAGAAAGTATTGGCTCATTTAAATAAACAGTTCAAAGGTAGATTTTTCCAGTATTACTCAAACAAGGAGGCCATTAGACAGATGGCTCTAATTCTGTAGTGGCCTACAAAAGCAAACCAAAATCAAACACTGTCAATGACTCAATGTTATTAAGTCAAAATGCTAAGGACTACCAATCAGAAGCAGCCTACTAGGCTTTAAACTATAGCCAACCAAATTCTTAAGTAAACTCAAAATTTTTAATATGCCTCATTTTGTCTTTAATAATGCTGGATTGAGGGCTTAAAAAACTTTTTTAATCAAAATCCAGTTTTCCCCTATTTTTAACTCTTCTTCTTCATTGGAGAAGTTTGAGAGAGCTTTTACCTTATGATCCCAGGGCTCCAGGCTTTCCTTTCCATACCCAGAAAGAATAGCTAGAGTATTTCCCATAAATATAATAGGAAAAAGATGTCATTATTTCTCACCGGCTCTGATTGTGATCTCCTTTCCCTCTCTAAACCAATTACTTTGGCCAGAGAAATATGATAAAGTGATTGAAGAATTCACATGTACCACATCTGAACTAGGCATGGATATAATCTAGCCTCAAACACAAGTGCTGAGGATAGGGAGGAAAAGTGGGCCCACAGAGAGAGAAATGCTAGATTCATTCATCAGAAAGAGAATGAATGGATTCTGGATGTACAAAAATTTTGTGTTCTGCAAAAACCCTGCAATATTTATTTATTTATTTATTTATTTATTTATTTATTTGAAAAGATGCATCTTAGGGGAGAATTCCAAAGTATACATGAGAATGTGTTTATTGGGGTAAAGTAAAGGTGAGGAAGTAGGTTTGGGTCAAATTGTGGACAGGTCTGAATGCCAGGCTAAAGATTTGAGGCATGCTCTTCTCAGTGGGCAACCACTGATGAAGTTTCTAAGCAGAATATTACATATATTAGGTATCTTTTCCTAATTATTATTAAAATATACAGCAATCAAGATAATGACACGGGAGAGCCAGGTTCTTGTCTCACGGAGTTGAGGAATGAATCTCATGGACAAAGGATAGTGAGTAGAGCCATAGACATTTATTAAGCAAGTATACAGAAAAAGCTCTCAGGAGTGAGAGGGGTCCCGACAGGGTTGCCACTGAGGGCTTTTAAGGATGGTCTTTTATAGAAAGCTAACCAGGGAACTTAAATCTTTCTAACATCTCTATTGATATCACCATTGAGCAAGGACTGGTGATATCACCTTCAATGGCTTACTTCCTTTTTAAGGTCTGGTAATTCTTGGCTGTTCACAAGTAGCTGTTATAACGGGACCTCACCTCTGACACCTAGGACACGATGGTCTGGTTTGTTCCCTTACCTCTGGTTTCCTTTCATCTCCCGCATGTAGAATTTTGTGAGTCTGATCCCATGGCCTCCTACCTATCTCCCCCTACCTCGTCCTGTCTGTCCGTTATTCAGTAATATAAATGTTGCAGCTACTCTGTGCCTGGTGTACATTTTGTATGTAATTTTTTTCCCTTACCACTTCGTGAGGTAGGTTAGAATAGTCATTTGAATAGAAACAGAGTCTCAGAATAATTTCATAATTTGCTTAATTTATGTAAATAAAGAGGCTAGCCATTCCTTATTCTGTGATCCCAAAGCACCCCTGAAGGGACCACCAGTAGAGTGCTCATCAATTTTAACTCACATTGCTCAGAATATAATTCATGGCACAGGGGACAGAGAACAATGGGGATTCTTTCATGGAGAAACAAAACCATAAAATCAACACTCAGCAATCTAAGAACATACTTATTTTGGCATTGTTAAGATAACATCTTCCATACATGCCAGGAGCCTTATTCTCCAAACACAGGGTTTTGAAAGATTGTTTCTGTCTATCAGGTTTTAACGACAGAGAAGCTTCTTATCTGAGTTCAGCTGTCCTCTCATTATTAGGGATGCAGTCTCTAGGCACTCTTGACCGGAGACTATCTCCTAAACATCTCAAGGTTGAAAAACTGCTTCAGTGTTTCCATTTTTTAATATCTCCCTTCTCTTTTGCTGGTATCCCAATTCCTTTATTTTATAATTATAATCAACAATCCCATTGAGTTATATTGCATTATATTCATTGTACCTATCACATTGCTCTCTTATTTGTTTGGATTTTCTAGTAGTCAGTAAATGCTAATTGCATAATATCTGAATGATGGTTGAAAGAAATCTTTCACTATTTAATGGTCTACTTAATGTTCTCTTTAGTTTTTAGAGTTCAGAACTAATATAAACAAAATTTTGCTGACAATCCAATACAACTCACCTAAGTATATTTATTTCTTAATTACATGGAATAATCTTGTAAATATGATTTCTCCTTTGTTTCCTTTTCTTTTTTTCTTTTCCTTTTTTTTTCTTTTTCCATTTAAGAGTTCAACCGATTCGAACAGGGCTTTTGTTTGTTTTTTTGATTGTTTTTATGGTTAAAAAATAGATTTATCTAGCTGGACTGAAGTTTAGATGATCCCATTTTTGTTGGCAACATACAGAGCATCCTTATCAGGAGACACACGTGTGCCTTCTTCTCACCATCAGGTCAGGACTGATCAGAGTGTTGACCTTGGTCACATCAGTGTCTTAGAGCTTCTTAATAGTTTGTTTGATCTGGTGCTTATTGGCTTTGACATCCATAGTGAGCACAAGTGTGTTGTCTTGTTTTCTTCATGGTTGCCTTGGTGGTGAGGGAGAACTTGATGATGGCATAGTGGTCAAGCTTATTTCCCTTGGGGACACTCTGTTGAGGATATTTGGGCCACTTTTGGTGACTCAGGGTCTTAGGCATTTGGAAGATAGGTAATGTCTGGATTTTCTTTCTTTCTTTTTTTTTTTTCTTTCTTTCTTTCTTTCTTTCTTTCTTTCTTTCTTTCTTTCTTTCTTTCTTTCTTTCTTTCTTTCTTTTTGGTAGCTGTAGATGTCTTTCCACATCATTTTCTTGGTTTTCAAAGCCTTTGCTTTGGCTTCTGCTTTGTAAGCAGCAGGGGTTCTTTCTAAGCTTTAGGTACCATTTTTGTAAAAAGCAAACTGAGTTTTTTAATTTAAGTTACATATCTTACATTTTTTAGCCTGATACAGTTACTGGGAAGCTGTTTATTTCTTTGCTTTTAAGAATTAGGGGCCATCCCTAGTGGTGTCAGTTTTTAAGCCCACACAAAAAATGAGATTGAAGGTATGTTTTTATTAACCAAAATAAGTATATTAACATATGCTGAATGGAAATTAAGCCTTCCATTTCCTGAACTGTAGAATATGGATAAATAACAGTACTTCTGTTTGCATGGAATTTTAAAGATTTTTTTATAGTACTTAATGTGGGCTTGTCGTGTGGGCTAATACTAAAGGGGGTATTAGTTTTATATTACATAAAGCAAAACAGAAGTTAAAATGTCCATAACTAACTAAAGCCATATATAGATTCAGTGCATTTTCTATCAAAATTCCAACAGGACTTTTCACAGAAATAGAAAAAAATACTAATGTGCATGGATCTACAAAAGATTCTGAATAGCAAAGCTATCTTGAGAAGGAACAAAACTGGAGATGTCACACTTCTTGATTTCAAACTCCACTACAGAGCTATAGTAATCCAAACAGTATGGTACTGGCATAAAAACTGACACATAGACAAATGGGACAGAATTGAGAGTGCAGAAATAAACCCATACATATATCTAATCAACTAATATTTGATAAGGGAACCAATAATACTCAGTAGGGAAAGGATAGTCATTTCGATAGTTGGTGTTAGATAAACTGGATATCCATATTGGAAAAAGAATGAAATTGGACTCTTACACCACTCACAAAAACAAACTCAAAATAGATTGTGGACTTAAGTATAAGAACTCAAACAGTAAAACTCCAAAATGAACTCAGGAATTCTAACTATAGAATCCATAAAGAATGAAGTAAGTTCCCTCAGAACTTGAAAGTACAGATCAGGATGTTGTCTTTAGCCTAACAAAGGTAATCACAACAATTCATGGTCCTGTCCCCCAACTTTACACTTATACTTTTTTTTTAAGATTTTATTTTATTTATTCGACAGAGATAGAGGCAGCCAGCAAGAGAGGGAACACAAGCAGGGCTTGGAGTGGCAGAGGAAGAAGCAGGCTCATAGCGAAGGAGCCTGATGTGGGGCTCGATCCCGGATCGCGGAGATCACGCCCTGAGCTGAAGGCAGATGCTTAACCACTGTGCCACCCAGGCGCCCCTACACTTATACTTTAAACACCCTTAATTGCAGTATCTGAGTGAGGGCCAACACTTATGTAAAGTAACTTCTTTTAAAAAAACTGTCTCTAGTTCCTAAGAGCCAGTCTCCAAAGTTGCCTTCCTTTCACATGACCAAACAGAACCTTTAATATCTCAATTTGCAAAATCAGTGTGCAGAAATGATTCTCCCAGTCCATTTGCAGGAACAGGAAGTAGGGGTTGGCCTTCATAGTTAAATGGCCTCTCCGGGTGAATTTCCAAAAGTAATGAGACTCCCTGGATCTAACAGATAGAATAATGATTTCCTAAAAAATGCCCAACTGGGAGCCTTTGCTGAATATCAGATAAGCCACAAGCAAACAAAAATAAATATTTTCCTTACTAGTCAACTGCACACACACACACACACACACACACACACACGCTCTTAAGAAGATAAGAGCAATTTTTGACCTAGACGCAATACATTTAAAAATGTAAGGCAAACTGTCAACAAAACAAACATACTCTTAAAGGTTAAAATAAATAATGGGATGTGATAATAAAAAAATACAAATCAGGTTAAATTATAACTAAGGTGCAACAAAATAGACTAAAGACTAAATAAAAATGAAAGCTAAGAAAACTCAGTAAAAATAAATAAAACAGATGGAACCAAATATCTAAAAGATTATATTGATAGGTGCACCTGGATATCTCAGTTGGTTGCCTCTGACTCTTGATTTTGGTTCAGGTCATGATCTCAGGATTGTGAGATCAAGCCCTGAGTCAGGCTTGCACTGGGCATAGAGTCTGCTTGAGATTCTTTCCCTCCCCCTCTCCCAACTCTCACAGAAGCACATGTGCTCTAAAGTAAATAAATAAATAAAATCTTAAAAAATAATAAAAATAAAAGATAATAGTGGTAAAAAGTAAAATAATATGAAAGTTTATTTAAAAACTTCAAATTCAATTAATAAAAACTTGGTAGGTTAACATTACACAATAAAACAATTTAAAATTATTTTAAAAGGATTAAAAGAATAAAATATTAAACTCAAAGAAACAAAAAGGACATTTTAAAAATTAGAAATTATATTTTTTTATAAAATCCAAAAGATAATGGTTATTTAAGCTCAAATATTTTAATTTCTCTTAGAGAGTCATAGGTTTCTGAAGATACCAATGCTTTTTTCCTTGTAACACACACACACACACACACACACACACAGAGAGAGAAAAGGCCAAATTTACAGAGAACAGTTGGTGGTTGCCAGAGGCATTGGGACAGAGTAGGTGAAATGGGTGAGGGTATCAAAAGGTATAAACTTTCAGTTATAAAATAACAAAGTCCTGGGGACATAATGTATAGCCTGGTACCGTAGTTAAAATACCTTATTGAATATTTGAAAATTGCTGAGAGAGGAGATCTTAAAATTTCCCATCCCAAGAAAAAAATTTACAACTATGTGACGTGATAGATGTTAACTAGGTGTCTTGTGGTGTCCATTTTGCCATATATAGAAATATCTAATCATTATGCTGTATGCCGGAAACTAATAGAATGTTATGTGTCAATTTTACCTCCATTTATAAAAAGACAGTTTGTTGTAATACAGTTGTTGAAAACATTTCCTAATGTCAAGACTCAGAGACAGAACAGGGTTCTAATTCATACCTCTTTTTAGTTGGTTAAGTGTCTGCCTTCGGCTCAAGTCATGATCCCAGGGTCCTGGGATCAAGCCCCACACCGGGCTCCCTGCTCAGTGGGAAGCCTGCTTCTCCCTTTCCCTCTGTCTCCCAGCTTGTGCTCTTGCTCTCTCTCTCTCAAAATAAATAAATAAATAAAATCTTTAAAAAAAAAGATTTTATTTATTTATTTTAGTGAGAGAGAGATACAGAGAGTGAGAAAGCAGGAGGAGAGGCAGAGGAAGAGAGAATCTCAAGCAGACTCCATGCCGAGTGTGGAGCCTGACACAGGGCTTGATACTACGACCCTGAGATCATGACCTGAGTCTATCCCTCAACTCACTGAGCCACCCAGGTGCCCCTAATTCACACCTCTTATTTCAAAGTGGTTCCTTTGGTGTCCCCTGTTTAAATGGAGCCTCCTATAGAAGTCCTTATAGGATATCCTCCCCTCATGCTGTTGGAGGGCTTGCTTCCCTTGACCTGTTCATTTTCTCTCGGTTCTAAAATGCTCTGCTGTTGAACTTCCACTTACATCCCTGAATCTGTTTTCTCAAGAGCCTTGGATTTCAGACATTGTTTTCAAGATATGATGTAACTTCTCACATTAATAATGATATTTTTGAAAACCAGAGGAACTGAAAAGACCAGTTCTAAGATAGCAATTGTCAGTGTGAGATAGTATACAGTGGTTAAAAGAACCATTTTGCAGGTAAGTAAATAAAAATAGGAAGGTTGGATGGCTTGCCTAGCATCATCCAGTGTGGGAAACTGGAGTATAAGCCCTCAGTTTCCTAACTGAATGGGTTTTCTCTTCTGACACAATTCTTACTTCTGGAATGAAATAACTTACCTTTGAGATATTTTCTCTAAACACCTTTCTCCATGGAAGCGAACACGTCTCAAGTATAAAATAACATTATACATGAAGGTAAATTTAAAGAGAAGTAGTACTTCTGTTCTCTCAGATGTGTATTTGGAAACAGAATGACACAGATTTCTTTGGTGTCACTGCAAAATTTTATCTAAGGGGTTTTGCTGATTGGAATATCACCAGATATTTAAATACATGTCAAAAATTGTCCCCGTGTTTTAAAAAAATGATGTAAATGAATACTACAGAAATGCATAGAAAATGGAAATAATACTATTGCTTTGCTTGGAATTGAAAACATCAGTAAGTTTACAACAGAAGACAAAATTATCTTAAAATATTTTAGAAAAACGAGATAGGCCTCAAACATTTACCAAAAGGTGAAAGTCCAAAGCTGGTGAGGATGGCAGTTGCTCCAATTTCATAGTTATCCTGGAATCATTGAAAATTTACAGTTTGACTTTTGTGCTCTGGGAATTCCATTTTTCTCATTAAACTTAAGAATATCAGCTCTCTCAGATGCATTTTCTGTACTAGGGCCAACCGTGGAAATGGTTGAGGGATGAGAATTTTGTATAGTGCCAAATGAACAACAGGTGAAATAATCAGATAATGAGTATATTCAGGTAGTGAAAGTGAAAGGAAGTGTGACCAATCAACAAAATAACCACTGTCACTCTTGACATTTACAATTCTTTGACTTAAGGGGGTACCAATTAATACCTGAAAATAAAATTTAGAAACCCACTTAAAGGCTATTATATAGTAATGAAAAGACTTGTTAAAGAGCCCCGAGTAACCAGTAGCCTTATGACCCAAAACAAGACGACTTGCCATTATCCTGATATTGTCCCTCATGCAATTAGTGGAAGTACCAATTAGTCCCTAGAAATGGCAAATCAGGTATACGTTCAGCTTTCAAATAGGTGAATGAATTGGAAAAGACAGAGAAAGAGTGACACTTAGCAGCATGAAGCTGCATAAAACAGATTGAGACATAAAACAGATTCTTATTATAATTTCATAAAAAGAGAAACAGCCTGAAAAGGACCGTTTTAACAAGTTAAAAGAAAACAGTCTCTGGGAACCTATTCTATGATCCTGTATTTCTGTGGTTTCCTTTTCCGTGTAAGATTTGGCCTCATTTTATAAAATGATATTTAATTTCTGCTATGTGAGTTTGTCTTTGGTTTACAAGTTCTAATACAGCCCTCTCTGCTGGAATAATTTTATTCTGAAACTAAAAGAGGCACAAAACATGGTAAGACATTATCACACTGTATTATAATCCCACAAGATTACAATTTTGTGAGGATATATAAAGGTAGGTCATCTGCACTAAAAACAGTCACGTATTTCAGTGGCTTAATACAGTGAAAGTTTATTTCTCATTCATATCATAGTCCAAGGTGGGGAGAGGTCGGGGGAGACTGCTCCATGCAATCATCGGAATGCAGGCTTTTCTCATTTGGATTCTCATAGTCATCTTGATGACTCAGGCATCAAGGAAGAGAAACAGAGAAGGGCTGAATGGGAGAATTTTATGGGCTGAGCCTGAAATGGCATATTTTACTTCTTTCTATATGCATTCCATTGTCCAGAACTCAGTCACATGGTGAGTTCTGATTATATGGGAGACTGGGAAATGCATTCTAGCTACGTGCCAGGAAGGAAATGAAATAAGATTTGGTGAGCACATGGCCATCTGCTATAGCCCCACTTCTATTCATCAATTCTATATTTTACTCTATTCACCACAGCCCAACCGATGCTTAGCACCAGGCCAAGTAAATGAAACATACTCAACCTGCCACGCTATTGTTTATTGAGAACTTTTACATGACAGACACTGTACTTAGATGTTTCAGTCATTAATTCATTAATCCCTTCATTCAAAATATTAATTTAGCATTTCTAGGAGACATTTTTTGTGTATTATGCTGAGTATGATAAAGACAGTGTCTTTGCTCTTTGTAATTTATAGTCTTATGGGGAAGATATATTTTTAATTGTGTTTTTAAAATAAATACAGACTGCTGAGTTCTAAGAATTTTCTTAAAGGTGCTGATAGAATAATTGGGAGGAAAGGTTATTTATTTTTAGAATTTTATTTTTATTTTTTTAAGGAAAAGCTATTTAGATAAGAAAGTTTAGGTAAGATCTTTGTAGAGATGTTTAAAAAGAGATTTGAAGGATGAGAAGAAGCAGTTTTGTGACAAGCTAGGGAAAGAGCATGGCAGATAAAGGGACTAATAAGAGGAAGGTCTTCATGTGGGAATATGAGCTGGTATAACAGAGGAACAAGGAAAGACCTCTGGTGCTGAACCATAATTAACTAGGAGAAGGCCATAAGGAGAGTGTGGAGATATCAAAGACCAAGCCAGGTTAGGGTAAAGAGATTGGATTTTATTCTCAGTCTAAGAAGATAAAATAGAACATTTCAGACAAGGGCTTGATCTTATTTATATATTCTTTAAAAAATCTTTTCAGGAATTTGTGAACAAGGTTGATAGAGAGTCAGAGATGGAAGTTGGAAGTTTTAGCAGTAGTTCAAGTAAATTATGATAAGCATGATGGTTTGGACTTGACAGTGGAAAAATGAAACAAATTAAGACTCGTTGGCTCATTCATACAGAAGGCAAAGAATGGAGGGCAGCTATAGTGATTTGGATTTCCTCAGCTATGGGGATGGTGGTATCATAGTGAGATGGGGAAGAACGAAGGGGGAAAGAATTTAGACTTGTGCCTCTTGGAATCAAGATATAGCAACAGAATTAACAAAAAACTTCACCAGGGGGCATCCATAATCATTAATATGCTCAATGATAGAAAGACTTATTGGGGAATTTCTATTTTATGGGCTTAAATCCTGGAATCACAAATAGTATTGACTTATTAGAGCGATTCTTGAGGGAATTGCAGGACCCTTGGTAGAGTAGGAAGTAACTGGTCCACATTTGGTGGCCTGAAGGATAGTTCTACTTCAGGGTCAAAGCTTGCAAGCTCCGTTCCACCTCATGGAGAGCTCCAATTTAGCATGGGAGGCAGCTGCAATATTAACCAACAATGTGGACAAACACAAAAGTGAAGGAAGTAAAAAATTCAAAGGATGTTGGAATGGGTATCTTCATTAGAAAAAATGTCACTTGAGTTGAGCATTCATTCAGTAAGGGTTCATCTGGGAGGGACAAAGAAGGAGATATTAATTAATACTCTAATAAAGCACTTTTTGTTAGAGAAAGTGCACACACACGAGGCAGGGAGGTACAGAGGGAGAAAGACAGAATCTTAAGTAGGCTCCAGGCACAGCATGGAGCCCAACATAGGGTTTGCTCTCACAACCCTGAGATCATGACCTGAGCTGAAATCAGAAGTCAGCTGCTCAACTGACTGAGCCACCCAGGCGCCCCTCTAATAAAACTCTTTTAAAAATAAGAATTAAGTAACTTCAAAAATCACTGTATCCTGTTAGTCACACTCATTATTTCTCTTTGAGGTCTTACTTTCCTCACTATTTTAAATAATATTTTTCAATTTTTTTCATTTAGTAGTCTAAGACCTATTCATGCATGTGAATACTTACTAATTGTGTTGTTCCAATAATATACTTACTGGCTTTTTGTCTTTCAACTATTAGGCAGATGTTAAAATCCCTCATGATGATGATCAAATTATTTTCTTTTTGTAAATCTGCCACTTTTTATATTTTGAGTCTATCCTAAGTATGGATAAATTTCCAATTACACTTGAACTTTGAACAGCACAGGGGTTGGAGGCATCAACTCCCCCCCACAATTGAAAATCTGCATATAACTTCTGACTTTCCCAAAAGTTAATTATTAATAGCCTTCTGCTGATCAGAAGCCTTAACACTAACATAAAGAGTTGATTATTACATAGTTTGTATGTTATCTGTATTATATGCTGTGTTCTTTATTAGTAAGCTAGAAAGAAGGAAATGCTAAGAAAATGATAACAAAGAAAAAATACATTTATACTACTGTACTTTATTGAAAAAAATTCACATGTAAGTGAATTAAATTGCAGAGTTTAAATTGATGTTCAGGGGCCAACTGTATTTTATCTTCCTGGTGAATTAAAACATATATACATTTTAGAGATGGCTTTTATAAAAAGCATATATCTGGATTTTTAAAGTTCTATTTTTTTTCTTATTTGGTAACTGGAGAATGTATCCCATTCGTACAATGTAGTAAGTGATGGATTTGAATTGAATGGCATATCTAATTTTGTAGCTTGTCTTTTTCTTTTTCTTAGTTACTTTTGGATTATTATTTATTACACATTTTTCCCATGCATGTCAGAAAGTTGTATTCACTATTTCTGTTAACTTAGAAATCACTTGAGTTCCTTCATCTAAATCAAAGGTTAATGAATATCTGTGCTCTCCTTAAGAATAAAGTTTGTAAACTTTAAATTCAACCACTCCTACTGAAAATGTTACTATTTTCTTGGTGATTTCAGTTTTTTAAAGAATTTTCTTGATTAATATAGTCAGTATTTATTTAGATTTATGTAAAATTTTATCATCTTATTTATAATTCTATTTTGCATCTCAGATTTCCATTCTATGTTTCATTTTCTTCTAATGAAATTAAATCCATTAGAAATCCCTCTTATGAGGAAAGATGGCAGAGTCTCAATTTTTGTCTGAAAAATAACTTTGAAAGGTATTTTTGCTCTGTGTAGTATTTTGGCCTGACAGCTGCCTTGATAGATATTAAATATCTGTAGTAACATTAAAGATATTTTTAACTATCTTCTGATTTTTTAAAAACTAGCTGGCAGTCATTACTTTTGAGGTAGCCTGACGTTCCTATTTGACATAGTTTCTTCCACTGTGCTGCATTCTTGATATTTATTTCAGATCTGTCTTTCAGCTTATTACTTCTCTTGTAGATTCTTTATGATATGTTGTTCAGTATCACAGTGTGTTTATAATTTTACTTACACTATTTCTCATGTCCTGATGTAGTAAATAGACATTTTTTTAATCTGGCTGAACATTTTTATGGTCTCCTTCTCCATTATTTTATTTCTGTTTTCCATTGTTATTTCTTTAAATAAATGTTCTTTTTAAACACTCTAAATCAGGTAATTCCAGTACCTGAAGTCTTTGGTGATCTGACATGGTTTTGCCTTGTTTCTGCCTGTTTTTCCTGATGCCTTGTTTTCTGCTGCATTTCCAGTGCTGATCTTGTGAACTAGTGTTGTCCAGGTATGAGGCAAGTACTGTGGATTCCTCCAAGAAAGGTTTATGTTTTCTTCTGCCAGATGCCTAGGGGCACTCTCAATCTAGTACTTCTTTTGAATAAGTTTTTCATTTCAAATCACCTTAGCTTAAGCGACAGATGTAAATTCAGGCTGCAAACCCTTAAAACACCTAGATTATGAGTGAGAATTCTAAAGACAGATTTTTTTTGAGATGTACAGTTTTTCTTCTCTCCTTTTGTCTTTTTCCTCTTTCTTCTTCCCCCTCCTTCTCTGTGTTTTGCTTCTTCTATTTCCAGGTATGGACAGATTAGGGTTATTTCCAGCTCCCTCAGTGAGATTTTATGCCCGTGTCTCCTATTATTCACCCCATACTGGATAAATTCTAGGTTATCTTCTATTTGTGCTCTGTGGAGCTTTAAAAATAAACTCAAAGTTATAGGTCATTGGAAAATGCCCTCATGATGAAAGCCAGCTTGAATAATTCTCTCATTTGTCTTAGATCCTGATCTCACCTTCATTTTGGCTAAAAATTTCCTTACTATATTGCCTACTTAGCAACTAAATTTCAAAAATTCATTTCAATATTTTCAGTAGAATTTTTACATGTTTTCTTCAGGAAGGTCAATCAGAGGATATAACCTGCATGGTACCAAAAAGATAATTTGAAGGACAAAACCTTCATGGTAAATTTGATTTTTTTTTTTTTAGTTAGTAGTTTAAAGTATAGGAATTTCTCTTCCACTTTGAATTTTACCATTCTGAAAGAGTAGAGGAAACTATACTTACTTGGGAAAAGTAGTTAACAGTAAAGGAAATACATATCTATGTAGTGGAATAAGGAATGGATTTATATAGCTAAAAACAAATTTCAGCTGAGATCCAGAAGGATCTTGCTCATATACAAATCAGCTGAGCCTCTGTAGCTTTTTGTTGTTGTTTTGCTGTTGTTATTGTTGCTGAACTATAGGAAAAAAATCAGGACCAGGCCAGCAGCTTGAAAAATTATCAATTAAATTTTCTCATTAGCTATATTTGGTTCCTTAATTGGCCTTTTTGACTGTGTAATTTCAAGTGATAATTATTTGTGGCACTAGCCCATTCCTATATCAATGTTATCTCTTAATTAATTCAAGAAATTGACTTAACATTTTTTTCTATCTTCAGACACAAAAGTAATTTGTGAGTTACCATTCTTTAGACAGCCCAGTCAGCAGCACTTAGAAAAATGACAGTAAGAAAGTCCAATCTTACAGACTTACATCACAATAGCATTGATAATAATCTTGGAGGAGCTCTGCTAAGGAAGAAGTGCACATGCTTGGTGTGAAATAGAAAACTGTGGGGTTATAGATTAAAGGATGAGAGACACATGAAAAGCATAGAATGTTCATTCATCTTCAACAGAGACCTCTCGAATCTCAAAAATAGTGAATTACAATTACACTAAAATACCTAATATATATATAAATGCTAAATATACATATAAAATGCTATATGTTTTGGTTTCAACAGAGAAAGTTAGCAATGAGTGCTTTGCATCCCGACGTTTCTCATTGAATTGCCGAAATCTGGGAAACATACCGAAGGGAGTAGTGTCTCAGGGGTCAGTAATTTTCCATACCTGAATAGGAATTTCCACTCCTCAAAGTGAAAATGAACTACTGAGGAGAAAAAAGGACGGTCATCTAAGAAAAGAAGGTAGGAAATTCCCACTCAGTCATCATAACTTTGGATTCTTACTTCAGATGCTCTTCTAAAGCCTAAAGGGCTGTTGTCCCTGTCCCCTACTACCTTCCCCAATTCATGACTAATACTTTTCTCATACCCACTCTTCAAGTATTTTTGCAGGTAACTCAGTCCTGCAAAAGGGAGAGAAGTTTATGTAGTTGCTAAATTGGCTGTAAGGAAGGATGAGCCCAGAGGTTTCCTCAGAACAGTGTCTTCGGGAATTGGTGTTTTAGAGTTTAGGAAAGAAACCCAGGCTGCTGCAGACTATTCAGAAAAACTCTCCTCTTTAGTGTAAGATAAGGAATCCAGAAGACCTCAGATTCCCTCCTTAGGCTAGCAAATCTAAATCAGAAAATTAAAAAAAAAAAACAAAACAAAACAAAAAACTTTACAGTAAACTTGTAATAGCAATCTCAAGTCAAACTCTAGCATAATGAGTAAAGGTGATATTCTAGACGAATTTTTATAAAATCAGGAATAAGGCAAAAAGTGAACACTGAGCTAAAAGCAAGATCCAGTATAATAAAGAAAAATGATGTATAGTAACTGAAAAGCAAGGACCAAAACTATTACTATTAAGTGAGAAAATGACTTTATACTGATAACAGTCCATGGAACTAACTGAAAAATATCTTTTTTAAAAATACAAAGTTTAGCAAGGGTACAGGTAGTAAAGCGAAAATAAAATATAAATGGCTATGACATACATTTATCTTAACCTGTCAAATTATTTAATTTCTACAAATTTATAAGAAATAAGTCTTTCATTTTGTAGATGAGATAATAAAATCAAAGAAAGAAAGTGACTTTAGTTTGTTAAAGTCTCATAGCCAGTAAGTGCCAGAGATGTAGCTTGCACTGATAGTTAGGCTTCCAAACAGAACGACTTTTACCAGAAGTGGGTATATTTTTTTAAAGGTATAGATGAGATGTAAATGCGAACAAAGATTAAGGTACACACAAATAAGTTCTTCAGTGTTAGTATTTTCATGGTTTTTTTTTAGTTGGAGTGCAAGGGCCCTGAATTTTTGTGTTCAAAGAAACATTTCACTTTCTTCCAGAGTATTGACCGAGAGGATCTTAATGTTCCCTCAGCTTGACCAAACTTTAGACAATCTTCGCCTGACTCTAGGCCTCTAACTGTCCTTTTCTTTGAGTATTTACTTTAAGAAACTTGTCATTGTAATTTTTTTCTCTACACCTTTGAGACATAAACCTTTTTCAAGGCCTCTTGCCAGTTTTACACCCAGGACTGTCTTTCCCACTTACTTGGGAGACATCCTTTTGAAATATAATCATCAAGGAAGATGAGGCTTCTGTCTCCCAATCTCTGAGGGGATAGTAAGAGTCTAGCTTGGGAGGGCACTTTGCTTCAAGCTGTAAAACAATCTCGTGTCATGAAGACACAGGAAAGTTTACTCTTTTTGTGGGTAAACCAATTAGCAAACACAGATGGCCTGAAATCTTCCTGTTCTGCCCTTCGTTCTAGCAGAACTGAAATCAGAGTTGTGTTCTCCCTCTTCCATTACAAGAGCCTTAAGTAAAATCTTCTCTGCCTGTTTAATAGTCTAGTACAGTTTACTTTGACGTTATCATGCCCCCTCTTATTTCTACAAAACACCCTGCACAATATATATATATATACATATATATATATATGTATATATATATATATTATTAAAGCTACTTACTTCATTTGATCTTACTTGGATTTTTTTTAATAGGAAAATAGTTGTTGCCACTTAACATTATTTCTTCTTTAGTTGTTTCGTTTGTCTTCCTCTTGCTTCTTATAAAAGTTCTCTAAATCCTACTGCAGTTGCTAATTGCAAATGCTACATAAAATCTGATTTGCACAATTTTGCATCTGAAAAGGCACTGTCAAATTGTCAAGTTCTCTAACAGACTATTACATCTTTTTCCTTGTCTTCCTCTCTTAGAGGTCTGCCCAATTTCAGGCCTTTCAGGGGCTGTATGTTCCTCTCTGACTTGGATGTGAAGAAAAGTGGTATGAAGTTAGTGGGCCAACATCCTGAAGGATTAGTCCAACCACTCTATGCACATAATTACAACTAATTGAATTAGTCCCACTCCTAGCAAAGAAGCAAAATCAATATTATAATTAAAACTGCGTTCCTGTATAATTGGATTTTCAAAGGAAACCTGGAAGAGGGGAAGAGTGGAAAGTGTTTCTTATGTGTAAAAGTAATTAATACTTGTATTAAGTTGATATCTTCAAAATAATCCTGCAGAAATTTGTGGCAATATCCTCAATTTCATTAACCAGAGCTGATTACAGGAGTTCACTTCTTAGCGAAACCATCCTTACAGCCAAAGGCTTTCTGTCTGTTGCCACTGAGCTGTCTGGACCACTGGCTTACTTTCCTACCTCAAATATTTCAGTCAGCTTCAGCATTAGGATTTTCAGGGGCCATTTTATTAAGTGTGTTTTTAAAATCATATCCAAGATTTTTTTTCTTTCTAGATCAAAAGAAATCAATCTGAAAGAACTGGGCAGCTTAATAGTTGACCTACTAGTTCTTTCCCTGGAGCTCACTGCCTTCCCTTCAAGTGTTTTCTACCACAATTCCAAATATAGATGGAATTCCTTTTCATAATGTGATGTTAGAAGAGACTCTCAATTTATTTAAAAAAAAAAAGTGGCATTCCTGGGGCTACAGGAGAGCGCTATTTAGCACTGCTACTCTTTAAGAATTTAGCGATTTAGTAAAGTCAAATAACATTTTCAGTCACTTCCCTATGTCAGGAAGACTGTGAGGGCCTGAGTTGGAAGGAAACAGTGTACACAGACAAAAGAGACATAGTCTTTGGACTCAAAAATGGTCTCTCTAGTTGGGAATAGTATAAGCCATATACACAAAAATAAAACAAACAAGAGAGTGTATGCCAAGTAAATGGCATAGACGTGAACATATGCAGGTATGATGAAGTAGACAATTTCTTGAAAAAGAAGACCTGGTTCAAGTATTACATGTATAACTTGAGAACCATGTCCCCCAAACATGTAAGTTACTTGATCTTTGTAGGCCATAATCTTCTTACTTCTAAACTGAAAATTTTGAACTAGATTAGAAAGTCACATTCAATTCTGAAATTCACTGAACTTTAGAAAAGGGATATCATATCTTAGAATGATATGGCCATGGATGATTGAACATGGGGCACAAGAAACATGAGGTATCATTGAATGATTGAGAGGATGTTGCTATATAAGGAATACAAAAGGGGGACAAAGCATGAGCAAAAGCATAGCGTTACTATGTCTGTTGTGTTCACTTTTGTGTCCGTAGGGCGGGTCATAATACCTGAAACACAGTGGAAAATGTTTAATGATGAATGAATGAATGCATTGGGAGATGTTCCGCTTGCTTATGAGTGGGGTGACATCTAAAAGATCACGTTATGTATTTGCTTGATTAAATTACTCAATGAGAGACAAATTTGTGCGGAAACTTTCTTTGGTGACTTGTAATGGATGAAAGAGAGCATTTTCCGTCTCTATCCCAAATTTCTCTAATTTGAATGCTATGACCTTATTTCAAAATTTCCAAGGTCATATGTCTAATAAATGGCAAAATTCTGAATCAAACTATGAAATTCCCTCTGCTATGTCAGTGTCTAATCCAGAGAGAATTTTCTAAACTGTTTCTTAATTGTCCTGTGATGTGCACTTACTTCATCCACCCCTGTTCTCCTCTGCATTCTTGACATGGCTTCTGTATTCTGTTGCAGTTTTTCCAGCTCTTCAGCCTTCAGCTCAAATTCTCACGTAAATGATACATGGACCATCTTTTGAACTGCTTCTCATGCCCAGGTACTTTTTCCCTTCCCGTGCCACCTTTAAAACTTCAATATTCAATGCAACAGCTTTTTTCATCTGAGGTCGCTTTGGGTATGCTCTTAACCAGTTATCTCCAGGATCAATTTTGGATCCTGGAAAAGGGGGCACATTGTTTTGATTTCCCCTGAGCCTGCTAAAGTTGTAATGTTCAAAACAGAAGTGCCCTGAGAAGACAACTTTGCTTTCATAACACTTCTTGGCAACAGATAAATTGTTTCTCTATAGTTTTCTCTTTGAATTTTATGTTGGATCAGTTTTTAACTTGGAGACCATTCTCTTTTGAGTAATACTTTTTCAATGTGTCACACCTTGAGATTTATTGTACCAATACATCATCAGAGTGACAGCTGGCCCTGATGATGTATAGCTTAATACATCATGAAAGCAATTTTTCATTCAGGTTACATATTACATAGGAATGTTAGTGCTTGTATTTTAAAAAATATAAATTTATGGGCTTACAACAAATACAACTTTCCGAGAGTTTGTAAAACTCTTAGATCTGTCCCAATCTATCTGGGCAATAAAATTAGCATTGGGTCTCAGTAATACTGAGTGCCAACTCTTTTCTGCAATAGCAAAAGATATCTTCTTTATAAATGTTTATTTTTTCAATAGGAAATATGTACACTTGATAAAAAAATAAAAAATACAATAGTATATACAGTGAAGACTATCTCTTCCTTCTGTCCATATCTGGAAGCTATCCAGTACCCCTCCTCAGAGGGAAAAACTTAACAACTCTTTTAGAGATAATGTAAGACTATAGAGACACCTATGTGTGTGTGTATATGTGTTTGTTTATGTGTGTGTGTGTGTGTGTGTATTTACCTTTATATGCAATCAGTAATATATTCTGCATTTTTCCCCCAGTTACCAGTATAAATCAGAAATTGCTTCATCTATTTACAGATAGATTTTTCTCATTCTTTTTGGTGATGGCATATATCCTATTATTCTCCCTTATTCCTAAGAGATATTGCTTTTCTATAGAATAGCCACTTTTCTTTATTTCATGGACAGAGTCCAAACTAGAACAAGAATGAAAAAAAATGACTAGAAAGAAAATGGAGTTACTATTAGTTTTTCCTCATTATATGATATAGAGATATATTACCCTTTTTATAATAGCATACTCTTCTACTGATCTCTTTTACGATTTTGACTCAAGGAGAACTCATTTTCATTAATAAGAATTTAAAATTTTTATTTTACGTGAAATGTTTAAGTGAATCTTACCAAAGTTGACAAAAATGTACATTTTTTTATGGATAAACCACAACTGAGGAGAAAGAAGAGAAAAAGTAGAAAAACTAAATTGAGATTAAGAATGTAAGACATTCTAAATAATAAGTGTCATCTCTTAACAGAAATGCCCCAAATTAATATATCACATTCATTACCTTCTTTATTTTTACTTATGAATTGCTTGGAAAATTTAGCTTTAGTTTGTGTCATGGACAAATTAACTATAATAGGAAAAATGGAATTTTTTATAGCCTCTCAAATGAGAGAAGGTAATGAGGAACATGAGAATTTCCAGTATGGAAAATCTTAGTCTTTAATCCAAATTATGAAATTAGTTATAATTGAAGGCCATGTACAGAGTGGTTTGAAAAGAATAAAGCTCTCCTCAAAATCAGTTTTTAAAAAAATTATGGCACGGGGCGCCTGGGTGGCACAGTGGTTAAGCGTCTGCCTTCCA